>NC_091519.1:20105972-20254865 GCF_041682495.2 Bombus fervidus
CGCGTGTGTATGTATGTAAACATAGAATGTTTTTAACGAATTAAATGTATCTTCACACGACTGCCTTTGTATTTGTTAAAGCCACGAAATATCTGCCAAATAGCGAATGACGAAAATATCAAGAAACGTTCAAATGTAATATTTTCTTCCTTCTTCTTTTTATAATAGCATACCCTAAAGATTGGATGCGAGCTAAAGACAATAATAACGTGCGATAGAATTTTCTATTCTATTTTTAAGTACTATTGCGCGAATCGACGAATCGATATTTTCGCTCGGAATAAACTATCATCGAACGTCGTACACGTCGAAAATCATACGCTACGTAAACGGTGTAATAATAGGTAAAGAGATTATAAGGAAACCGAACATTGTTAAACGAACGTGTAATCATTGTGTTCAAAATTAAACGATATCCGCTCCGCGACTCAGCGATTTTTCACTATGTATTAAGCGAGAGGAAGAGAAACGCGAGAGACGAATAGATAAGTTACACGCTCCAATTTACAGTTATCTACGACAAGTTAGAGAAACTCCCAATTACTACTACGATAGATCTTGTTATTCCTTTATATCTTGTAAAAAGTACTGAGTTTTATTAGTATTAACTATTCCATAAACTGAGAATTTGTTCGATCCTATCATATCCTGCCTTTTCTCCTCCCTGATCGTCCCTTTACTTCCGATACCCTGATCCTCATATTTTTTATAAATAAGTTATGTCTTTTTAAAACAGATGTAATAATAAAGATTAATCTAACATCCACAATAGGGTTGTTGTTCTGTTCTATCGTGCTATGCTTCCGTGTTTCATTCCTTGATCTTGTAACGATGTAAACATAGATACCATCTTTTTCTTTAGTATGTTGCAACAGATTTTACACAACAATCAAATTGTATTATAGCAATAAAAAATAAAAAAATGTGAAAATTTCTCTCACCTATTTGTTTGGCTCTTCTTCGTTTTTACGTCTTTCGCTTATCATTTGCGTTTCAATCGTATCTTTTGGTCTTGGCCTGCGTGCCAACTTACGGTCTAAATTACATAACACGAACTTACGATTACGATTTAGATTGGCATTCGTCGATTGACGACCTCGTTTCAGAACAATGCCGAACGAAGAATGCGAAAACGTAGAAAAACATGGAAAACGAAAGGGATCCGAAAGGGATGTTTCCAATTGCATTCACCACCACGAATTGAAGAGGTCATGAAGAATTCACTTTATTAAACGACGAAAGTAAACAAAAAGATCGCTGAACAACGACGATCGCGATATTCGTACAAAGTGCAGACGGTGTATATACAAACTTTCATTCTCACTCTCACTCTCTCTCTCTCTCTCATCAATCTCATCACAAAAGTAACCTCAAGAATGGAAATATACGCAGAAACGTAATCAAGGAATCCTCGAACGAAGCAATTCGATCGTCACAAGGAAAATTATTTTCTCTCTTTCGAAGCTTCGGAAATACATACACAGGGTGGAACCTTCGAATTCGAGAAACCCGTTCACGCACGTCCAATTTTTCTAATTCCGCTTCCTCTTGATCGATCGACCGTAATACGTATCAGAGGATCGCTCGTTTACGTTTCCCCCTTTTCTCCGATTCTTCTCGCAGGTTACGATCGCACGCCACATTCAAATTCAAACATACACTCTTTCGTTCCGTCTCTTTGATTTCCTATTCATTTACTCATAGTCCTCTCTCTCTTCGCAAAAATCATACGAGAATTTCGTTTCATCTTTTTATTCGCGATAAATCGGAATATTCGTTAAAGAAAGTTAGAAAGAGAATCGAGTGTCGCAGAAAAATTATTAGCAATTCGTTGGCACCTATTTCGAGCGAGCCTTCGTTGTTTCAGATATTTAATGTAGGACCGACCTGATTAACGAGTACGGGGCGCAAAGAAATCGTGTCCGAGAAAGTTAAAAACACGGGATATTCGCTGAAATAATTGTACTTTGTATTATTGAAATAATTGTTCCACGTATCCAGCGAATTAACTTCTATTTCTTAATTTTTGTTTCAGTCCGTATAAAAGTGCTCTTCAGGATACATATTATACATCTATATAGACTACAATGTGAAATAAATAATGCTACGACTCGAAAAAATTCTATCGATAGTCTTCTATCGGTATAAAGTGTAAACTTTTTTACATAAACTGTTATAGACGGATAAAGTATAATTTACAGTGCAATAAATAATTTGCAAACTGCAATATGATCTGAACGAACAGAAACGAATAAAAGGGTTTTTTCGCTCGAGCACAAATCTTTTAACGGATAAAATTCGTTCGAAAGGAAGCCTCAAACCGAATTGAAAAAAAAAAGAATTAAAGAATTACACCCCGTACATCGTTCAAAAAAAAAAAAAAAACAAACAAACAAAAAAAATGTTAAATAATTAGCCGTACTCTAACATTTGTCGCCAGAGCCGTTAAATAAAATCAGTGAAATTGCTTCGAGTTTAAATTAAATTTTTGGAACGTAAAATCACAATGTACGGTGTCAAAATTTTTAGGTCTCGATCCTTAATCTTATTCTCTCTTACGGTGAAAATTTGTTGTCTACTTTAGCGAATATCTCGTATGCATCCTGTATACTTAACGTCGAGTAAAAAATCATATACGATAGTTTGCTATAAATCACGTATACATATATACGTTCAGTAGCTATGAACAATTTTCTCGTAGAAAAATTCTTTAAACGGTGCGGTATTTACATGGATCGTTCCAAGTACCCTTGGTTCAAAGTGCGTATCAGCTGCTAATAATTTTTCTTTCATCACAATTATCTTTTGCATCTCGCTTTCCACCGCGAAACACACGGTAAAATTCGCGCGCTTCGCCGCGAAAAGATCGTTACTCGTATCGTTTCTTTCTTTTCTTCTCTTTTCGATTCGATCTATCGACGAAGGCAAATTATTCGGGCAACCAGCACTCGAATTTCTTGATTTCATCGGAGAGAAACGGAGCGTCGAACGATCGTTACACGATTGGTTGTCGATGCGTGCATACGGAATCGAAGAAAGAAAAAAGCATCGTGTTCACCGAACGTTACTCGCGCGTCGAGAAAGAACATTTTATTGTATTTATTAAATAGGCGGTCATCGACGATCCGTTGTAGTCTGCCTTGACGTAATCGGACAAACGACGGAAATCTATCCTAATGAAACCGATATGAGAGAAGCGACATATAGAAATTGCCGACCTATTTAATCTTTAAATGTATGGCAATCGAATTTTCCACCATACTACTACGAACTACGATACAAATTTATAGCTGACGTATCACGTAATAACTGTAACATAACTAAATACGTAAACGGAACGTAACTAGAGATTTGTCTCGTCTTCCAAATGTCTTCCTGTAAAGATATAAATAATATCGTGCTGGCTGTCGCATTTAACCTCGTATTTAAGCTAAAATAATTTGGTAATCGCGTTGTTCGAACGGAAATTCTATTTTCACGATAATTCTATGCATCTTTCTATGTATACGTGCCGCGATTGTTCGTCAACGATACTCTTTTCCTAATCTTAAGATTAAAATTTAAGAATAAAATAACTTCTTACTGGAATTCGCTCTTCCCGTCGTTCTTATACGACGCGAAACTCTCGAAACATCGTATCATCGTTTGAAAAATCATTCATCGAACAATTAGTCGAACAGCGTCGAGCACGTCAACGAAATATTTAAGTAATCGCGACCGCCTGTTTAGTAAATTCAATCGAATCTCTTTTTTCTCTCGAGCGAGAAGAATACATTTTGCGGCGAAAGAGCGGCGTCTAACGGAACCACGCACACGATAAACGACACACGTCGGATACATTCACCGGAAGTGAGTCCAATCGTAAGAGGAACGAGGCACGTTTCTCCTCGACGCGACGGTTTCCCGCCTCTATAATCGCGTACAAACCTCTACGTACATTAGGGCTATGAGTATTCCTCGCGCATTTGCATTAAAAAACGGGGGTTGGTGGGACAGTTGTTGTATCGGAAAGGGAATAGCAAGGAATATATTTACATCGATACTGGCAGTACATCTTCGTTCCGTTATGTTGCTTCACCGTGGAAACGCCAAGTCCAACTTTCCATAGTCTTTTTCTTTGTTATGTCGCGCGTAGAGGAGCTCCGCGGCAGGGTAGCTCCATCTTCTTCCCTCGATTCTTCCATTCATCTTGAAGCGGCTAACGCTTGCTTTTTCTACAGCGGACGATGATTCTTGTTTCTACGTAAATGCACTTTGATCGCAGATCTCTGACGTTTTCTTTCTGTCGCTTCGTCGCCTTCTAACCGCTCGCTCGTCTTGCGCCGCGGCTCTCCGATCAAATAGACGTATGCGTGAAACGAGAGCGAATTTTTGTCTAATTTTCAAATTGGAAAAAATTCGACTCTAACTTTGAATTCTTATGCCGAAATCCCTTGTTCATTTTCAATTCAATTTTTCCTAATAAAAGTCAAAGTGGAGATTACGTGTCAAAATTTGATTTGTTCGGCGACACTACAGCTTTCTTTCGAGCTTCGAAATTCGAAATCGGACAATTATACTTTCGATCTTACAAAAGCAATTAAAACGACGACACCACTTTCGACGATCGATCTTTTTTCAAATTTCCCTTGTCGCATTCGTCGATTCGATCTCGTATTGGCACGCTTAAGGTGACTTTAACGTAGCGGATCGTAACGGATCGTAACGGATCGTAACGGATCGTAGGGGATGATCACACTGGTAGGTACGAAAAACTGTCGCTTCCGTAAAACTTACAAGATAAATCGCGCAAACGTAACAGAATGAGAAAGAGCAAAGGAAGAAATTGTCTAACGATACTACGTGATAACGCAACGGTCGCAACAAATTAATCAATTTGATCAACATTTGTTTGTTCGCCGATGCAAGCTTCCATCCTAAATCGTTTTCTCGCGAGTGATGGCGAGTGATCTACTTCGACGACGCTGATCGAAGAGAGAAAAGAAAATGAAACGTCGATCACCAGTTGGATCGTTCGTGTGAAAAATCCACGAGTATACGTAACTTGCGTCTCCTTTTCCCTTTAATTGATAGTCTATGCAAGAAAAAAAAAAGGGGGGGGGAAGAGATAAACAGTTCTACGTGTGCACGAGAACGGCTTAAGTTGTATTTAGGTTCAGCTCGTGTCTGCTGGTTTTTCGTTCCTCGAGCATGACGGTGAACTTGGAAAAGAGGAAAAAAAGAAAAAAGAAAAAAGAGAAAAAGAAAAAAGAAAAAGAAGAAAGAAAAACGGGAGAACAAAAGAAACTATAAACGCAACAACGTTCGTTTAATTAAGAAGTTGACGTATCATAGCGCAGTATTGTCTAACGTTGTTTATTAAATTATAACTTAGAAATGTTTGGCAGTGTCTTCGTCCAACATATACTTATATACGCTTCCTTTAGAGAGTATAACGTTTTTCGCGCAAGATTGTACAATTAGAAATAAGATATCCGTGCTATTTGAGTATCCTTTATACAAAATTGTTACGAAAATTGTATCTTGTAGCGTGTATAATACGATTACGATTACAGTCTGAACACACTTGAACACATATTTTTCTAACGCACGAAGAAGACAATCAAAATATGAAGTAACTCACTCTCTCTCTCTCTCTCTCTCTCTCTCGCTCCCTCCCGCCCTCTCTCTGTCACTCTTTGAGGAGATAAAAAAGAACCAAAACAAGAAAATCGAAAAAGAAAAGAAAAGAGGAGAAGATAAAGCAATATAGAAACGTATAAAAAACGAATGTGTATGTAACGTGTATGTAATTGGCAGAAAATCGTTAAAACTCATCTTCGCCGAGCTTCGTACAAACGATAATCGGTCGCGACTTTACAAAACCTCTCTAAAGGAATTACAATGCAAAGAAAGATGATCGTTACGTACAGTAGATTAAATAAATAGCACTTAAAAATACCTATCTTAGGTAAATCTGTTTAAACACGACTGACTCGCGATTTTTTCGTATCCAGATGTTCAGGGAAAATTTATACGATTCTTACTTTACGCAAAATATCGAAATTCATCGAACGAACAAACGTAAATTCGCTTGATTAGGTATAGCGAAACATGATATTTTTCTCTCGATTCCTCTTTAGTGTCTGAAGAAAGACTGATTACCGAACGACTTTAGTAAAGTCTTTTCGTTGTTACTTCCTAACGTCGTAATCGGTCGGGACAAATTAAAAACTAAAAATAGACTCGAATTTTGTACAACTAAAAATAATCGTATAAGAAATGCAATTTCTCCGACTTTCTTTTTTTCTTTTTTTTTTTTTTTTTCCTTTAGTAAGCTCTTTCGATACGAGAACTTAATTGGGAATTAGTTCGACGTTTTAATCCTCCTTTATAGGTATGCGTGTATGCTACTATGCGTATCAGTAAGTTCTCTGAGAACGAGACAAAAAATCCTGATACAAACGATTTTGTACGAATATTCACTGTTAATTGTATCAATCCAGGTTGTATCAGCGTTTTCTTTTAAATTCACCTTACGAAACTTCAAAAACTTTTCTTCTTCTTCTTCAATCGTGGAAAAATGTTGCCTACGCGTGTCTCTATTACATGCGAACGAATACCTTCACATGCCCTACATTTTTTTCTTTCTTTTAACTTTTTTCTGTAACAACAACACTTTTATAAAGATTCGCTACGTCTCGAGTCTTCAGATTGATTTCTCTAACCTGGAAAAACGCATGGAGAAAATTTACAACGTTATCTATCGCATAGATAACTTTGGCCAACCACTTACGTACTCAGCTATGCGACGACTCCTTAAATTGTACGTTATTACGAAATAGGTAAGTTCTTTCCCCCTAGTCTTGTATAATAATGAGCAATGCTAGAACTGCATCTTCATCATCTTGAACCGTATATAAAGAATAAAGGTTGTTCACGAGCAATTGCACCGTTACGTTAGCCACTATAGAATCGTCAAATACTACAACAAGTCGAACGCATAGTTATACGCAGAAGACAAACTGCAGCGTGGCAGATTTGTTTTGTGGCAGTATGATCGCGTGTTATGATTTTGATTTTAACCATATTGTCGTACGAGTAAATGGTGGGCGTAACAGTTCAAGAAGATCAAGTTACAGGAGCCGATGTCTATCTCTACGATTGTATTGAAAAATAACCTTTGCAGGATGTCTATTTTTCTTTTCTTTACTCCATATTTTTCATTTACTCTTTAACGCACACTAACCGCTAACGGTCGCCTAGTATGTTAGCTCAAGTGAGAGGAACAACTGTCAGTTTTTCGATTCGCATCTTTTTCTTTCTTTCTTTTCTTTTTTTTTTTTTTATCCTTTTTTTTTTTTTCTCTCGTCGGGATCATGGTGCACGCTCCGCAACTTATAAAAACGAGCGATTGGCCAATTTCTAACGAATGCAAACGATTCCTTTCTCCTTTTACATTTGCTTTACATTCTTCGATTTCTTTTTTTTTTTTTTTTTCCTGTCAAACTACTATGCTACAATATATACAATTCATAAAGCAATGTATCTGATTGTTCTTGTAAATGTTTCCCTCACGCGTGCTCCTATTACCTCGCTTTATATTAAAAATAGATGTAGAAACGTTAATTGAATTTTATGCATCGAAGGTAATCATGGACGGTACATTTTGAATATAGAATTTGAATTAAACAAAAAGGAGAACGTTCATGTTATTCCGGTATATGAAACGAAACAAATCGATGAATCGGTCTTTTACTTTAAATACAAATGGCAAAGCAAATTCATTGTCCAGCAATGAATTTATATTCACTATTGTTCGCAAACTGCTTCTCTTCGTAAGACACGCAGTTTCTTGATCGAATGAAATAAAATTTACATTTGCAAGAACAGTCACACATCGTACACCAATTAATATATACTTATTACATAAACATATGTAACGAATGGCAGTGCATGTGACTTGCATCAATTTGTCACTAATCATCTCTTTTACGCGTCGAGATTTGAAACTGATCGAGCAACGATGTAACATCGCTCTTGCTCGATTCGTTAACGGAAATTTCATACGATTGCAATGCATTTATAATCATAAAGAAATGATTTATTGTTAAGTATTAAGTCCCTCCCACTCGATTAGGTATTGAGTCTGACCGTTTGGTCCTATCCTCTTTGCTCTGATGACAAACTTTTCACCAGCAGCGATTCTATTAGCTGCTCCAAAATATATGTTCACCGATGATTTTAGATCATCCAGAGATATGTCGGGCGCACTTTGTTTAACAGGCGAACACTTTGGGGATGAAGGTACGCTACCTTTCTTTTGCGGTTGTGGATCTGGAGGCGGTAATTTGTCATTGTTTTGACGTTGTCTTAGTCTCCTCCCGTTTAAGGCATAATCGACACAATTTCCAATTTGACTACTAGCACTGCTCGAGGCACCGTTAAACGAACTTCTTAAATTCCTTGCAAATTCACTTTTAATTTCGTTATTACGTGCCGGTAAGATGGTTGCCGTTTTACTGGCAGTATGCTGATACTGCTGTTGTATCTGCTGTTGCGATGGACGTCCTCTCCGATGTTGACGTCTACGTTTAACTTGCCCGTTTCTGTCTATAATAATGTCTTTTTCCGATAATTGTCTTTTGGCTGGCCGCACTACCGGCGGTTGAGATATAACAGGAGTAAGCGGTAGAGGTAATGTAATTGGACATTGATTGTACGGTGACGGGGTACTTGAATTTGTTTGAGCGAGATGATTGCCAGGTGTACCCAATAAATCACTGAGATTTCTAAAAGGATTATTCTTGCCTTCAAAGTCTTTGGGTGGTGGAATGAAGGAGTCCAAGGTTCCTCTTGAACTGGTTTCATCCCCACTTGTATCCGCAGGCGTAGATGGTGGTAAAGGATGCATCAATTCCACAGAACTAGGCACGGATAGTTCAGATATACCCGAAGTTGTGGCTGGCGGCGTAGGTGGACCAGAAACTGAAGTTGGAGGTGTCGGTGGTAAATCAGATGTTTCCGAGTTACGGGATTTACTCTGCAATATATAACGAGCAATTGGATCGAATCCCGATTGTACGGAGCCCCATAGTAGTAATTACACCTGATGTTGCTGTTCTTTTTTTTTTTTTTTTTTTTTTTTTTTTCTCTCTTTTTGTTATCTATTACCTTAGCTATAGCATTCTTCAATAATTTCCTCGCTTTCCTATATCTAGCTTCTCGAACGCCCTGAGCTTTGCTCAAAGCACCGTCGCTCTTTTCTCTTTTCTTGTGTTTACGTAACATTCTTTCACGAGAACTTCCTAATGCCATTAAACGTCTCCTTCTTTGCAAACTAAGTTTGGGAAACGGGAATGATTTCTTTACAAAGCCACCTCCGATATACCTATATAACAAATAAACGGATAACCCCGATCAAAAGTGTTTTAGGAAACACGTTGTTAGGTTTCGTCGATACAGTGAACCAGAGCCCTACCTTTCCCTCAGGGACTGCGTCGATTGACTCGGTGGGCTTGGACTCGGACATGAACTTTGTTCTGCTTCCGAGTTCTGATAAATTGTTCCACGCATTACCACGTCCGATGGATTTACTGGAATTTCCAAGTTTTCTGCTGTACTTTGTTTCAACGCAGTTAATTGTTTTGTACTTTCTGGTAATGATATCGGTCTGCAACAAAACGATATTTCTTTCAAGGTCGTTAAAAAGGAGAAAAGAAGGAACGAAAAAGGAAGATAATAATAACAATTAAAGTACGTATTTTAAACAACAATATCGCGGTAACTAACCCTGTAGGCGGAGGAAGATATTGCAGTCTTTTATTAGCACCCCAGCATCTACGTAACACAGAATCATCTATTACACCAGTTGCTGGAAGATTAACAATTGGACACGGTGGTGGTAACCTAACTCTAAGACCCCATATCGTAGTACGTTTCTTTATTTCTCTGCCACATTTGAATCTGTTCCTATTATTTGTCAATATTGCTAGTATAGATTCTCTGCGTATTTGAGCACTGACATCCCTGATCTAACAATAACAAATACATACGCATATTTTTTTTAAGTGTCTAATTTTTGCACATTTTTAACCAAGTAAAAACATCTTGAACTTAACGTTCGGAAAAATTCTATAAAACATCTCACCCGTGGAGGAAGCTGCAAAGTGTTCCAGTTATCATTGGCATAAGGTACGATAACAGTGTCCAAATCATAATACTTTTTAGCATTGTAAACAGTTAAATTGTACAACATCAGGTGCACCAGATCTACCCATTTCAATTCCAGTCGCCGTACGAATTCTTTGCCATAATTGCACATTGAACACACAAATACATAAAACCTATAAATAACATCGATTATTAAAGCCACCGTAGGAATAAGGAATGAGACCCTTTTACCAAGATTTCATCATTTTCACCTACCTATCTCCACTGTATAAAGGATAAGTTAAGCAACTGACACATTTTTCATGAAACCATTGCTTGCAACGAGCACATTGCAACATTTGCGTATACCATTCGCCATTGAGTCCGCAATAACAATAAATTTGTTCCGCATTTACTCTATGATGCGCATCCCAATTTAACATATTGGGCTGTAACAAACATTAACTATTGATTCTATCAGTATTCTAATATATTTTTCAACAAAATAATATATTTAAAAATACAAGAAGAGGACTAATATTGTTCAGTTTATTATTATTATTATTGTTATCGATTTGCTATTCAAATTAAGATTACAAAAGATTGTCTTGGATACTTACATCGTACGGCAACTTTGTCATATCATCTGGTGGCGGCTGAGGTTGGTCCCTACCACTGCAAACTTTTCTGATACTTGCCTTTACCATAGAAGTTTTCGGTTCTACAACTTCACGCGTACGCGGTTGACTATCTATACATCTTTTACACATCCAATGCGCCTCGGCTGCAGTTTCTTCTTTTAATATCTGAGGCTGCAAGCACATAAGCTTTGAAAGTCTATCTCATAACGTGTTGGCACAATTACAGATAAACTATCGATCTCTCTCTCTCTCTCAAATATATCTTTTTTGTCCTATTACCTGATGACAAAGTTGGTGATAACCACGACCACATTTGTCGCAAACGATAATGTCGTTATCAGTCTTGGGCTGAGATTTTTTACAAAGAACGCACATAACATCAGAATCTGGCATTGATAGCTTTGTCAACTCCTTAACAGAGGACCATGCGGAGGTGTTGTCCATAAATTTGACAAGGCATTTCTCCCTTGCCAAATCCACCTGTACAGACAGTGTTCGATAGAGTTTCCTCCAACTATGTTAAATACCTCTGGTCTAGCTATTTAGCTATTTTGAAATTCTCGCTATGTTAAATCCGATAGCAAAGCGTGATTTAACTATGTTTTATTGGAAAATGTAGAAAATCAGCTACGTTTGAGAAATATTATACAAATGTACCTCAACAACCGTTCCAAGGTAATATTTCCCATCTTTGTGCTGAAGAAGAACGTCGTCCCCATGAGAGAAACCCAATTTTTGTTCCCTCGTAGTGCTATCCGGCGCTGCCAGACTTTCTTCTGGCTCTGACATTTTCTACCCTGTTTCTACGGTCACATGGAACGAGAACAACAATAACTTAACACACATAAAATTAACGATTGAATCATATCTAAATAATGTAATGAAATAGCCGTTATTTAACTTTAGATTCAAATGTTACAAAGGGAATTTCATTAAAGACATTTTAATGGCATTGTTTTAAATCTAACATTGTTCAATTTCTGAAATAAAGCTGTTATTAATGTTTATCCGTATAAGATGTACAGATCATAAAAAATGATTAGATACCATAGAAGAAACATGTTATGATTTGATAGTAAATAATAACATCAACATGATAAGGCTTCTAGTTATTATTAGTTACACCAATACTACACCGCATATCTATTTACGTTATAAATTGCTGTTTAATGTTATTAAACAATTATAAAACAAACTCGATATATGTGGAAATTAGCCTTTTATGAAATAAATAGCATCCTATAGAAGTAAAATTGAACATGTTTCGAGGTAAAATTACGATAATTACGTTAGGAAAGTGGTTAACATTTCGAATGGAAGGCCATGTTAATATACAATCTTCTTGTAAAATGTTT
The DNA here is from genome assembly GCF_041682495.2 of Bombus fervidus. NCBI lineage: Eukaryota > Metazoa > Arthropoda > Insecta > Hymenoptera > Apidae > Bombus > Bombus fervidus. The sequence goes on from NC_091519.1 coordinate 20,118,100, forward strand.
GTTGAAATCCGAAAGGAATGCAAATCTTACATGCACGTACACATAATGCTTGGTCCACGCAAATGTGCAAAATAGATGGTCGTCCGCCAAATCATTCATTTATGTACGTGTCCATTACAAGCGGCGATAAGTACGTTACAAGAATGAAAAAAGTATCGCGTATACCTGCGAAAGAAATAACGACCATATGATCGGCATCTCATTAAAAACCAGTCCGCGCGCTCTCGCTCTCGTTAACGAACGAGAGCACCTACAAATGCTGTTCTAAACAAGACGAAACGTCGCGCACGAGCGGCTACACTTTCGAGAACATTTTTATCGTTGACGACAAGTATGTCGAATGAAATCAGATTCTCTGCCGATTAAGGGAACAGAAGAGACCTTAAAACCGATTAATTGACAAAGACACTGGCGATACGATAGACAGGAACAACCCCCGGGACATCTCCTAACACCGGGCGGTGCTTGGACCGGTGGTGGTGTTTATAGGACAGAAGACCGTGCGAATATCGTTCGATCTCCAAACACCTTTTCTATGTCGTACCTCAGCGTCTTGGCCGTCGAATCACGCGCGACGTTCGGCCCTCATTTTCCGATTCCCGTCAGCCATTTACAAGCATGGGGGCCCCGCCACGGTCGGTCGCTCTCAGACACAGAATCGCGGCGCGGCAAAACCCTATCCCGTGAAGTCAGGATGGCGACACGCCGGCACGCATGCAACCGTTACGATCACGGCGGCGCCCGGGTATCTACGTCGGCCACCCTCAGGATCACCACACGCCCTTAGACACGGACATCACCGCCGCGAACTCGGTGCACTTTCATTGTGTCCCTTGAAAATTCGAATAACCACCGTCCGCCATATTCGGGGAAACACTTGCTAGAGACTACGCTGCTCAACTAACCTACCGTGGTGCCAGTGCTCCCCGTAGGGATGTCTAACGAAACAACGGTGCCCATTTCTCTTCGCTTTACACTTACATTTACACTTTTGCCTAGAAAGTATAACACCGTTCTCTCGGAACTCGTCAAATAGAATCAGAGATAGTTGGTCAATGTTCCGAGTCTGTTTTTTATAATTGTATTTCATGAATACTATAGCCTTAAATTATAACCTTGTACGTTTGTTTCATCGACAAATGTTCTCATGGAACAATCTCACCAACCCTACTTTGTTTCCAAGCACAAGAAAATAACTAAACGAGCTATTAACAAAAGTTCTAAATACATACATCGTATATCATGTTTTGGTGTACGTGTAAAAATTCGTGAACAACATGGCGCAGGGCATACAAATCTTGATGTACGGCCATGGTCGTTAGTTGGACGTTCTATTGTAGTACAGGTATAATATAAACAATTGATGACAGCGTAGCTAGATATTCTGTTATATTATGATAATTACAAGGGATTATCATAATTATTTAAAACGTAGAAGATTTCGGGATTGGAACGATATATGGAATATAGAAATCTTGCAATCTTTCAACAATTAGAGTGGTACATCTTTCATACACAACATTCTCGTCATCTATACTCTCTAAACCTGTATAAATTTTGTTACACTTTAAATAATCCAAAACAGACCTTAAAGCACTATTAAATAAAATACGATAGTTAATAAATGCAATGATTTGTTTAAGAAAAAAAAAAAAACATCTTCATGCGTCGCATCTAATTTTATCAAGTTTATTATTTATCAAAACTTCTATAGCTTCTTGTAATTAACTTGTATGCAAAATATGAATTTGTTAATCAATTTTATATTACGTTTATGTATAAATAACGATTTTGCCACTCTGATATCAAGCAGTTGTACTAAGTATAAGCGCCGCAAGAGCTAGATAACATTTTGGCTATTGGTTATTCACATATTAGCTGATCATTGGATATTGAATGCGCTCTAAAATTAGCTGTAATTGTCCAATCGGCAGAAGACTGGAATACGAATCTCTTATGCCTAACGAAGTAATACTTAAGCTACTCACGTATTCGCAAGTGAAGGGTTGCTAACTTGGAAGTTGAAGCATGTAAGTAACTTTTTTTCTGCCCGTAACTCACCTGCCGATTTTTTTTATTTAATTTCAGCAACTCTTCCTGTTCAGAAAGCAAAGACCATACACGCCATTTTGGGATGCAGAACATCATTTGTTTTTCACTCGCAATAGTAAAATAATTTTTTCTGCATATTTATACTTGTAAATACTATAATTATACGCGACAAAAATTTGATTAGGAAACGTAATAAAAGTTACAAGTTCAAAATAAGAGCACAATTTATTTTTACGAAACTTAATTTATGAAACAATTAGATTACACAATACGCAATATCATACATTTACATGTTATAACTGGTTATAATAATTTCGGAAATGTTTGCTTCAAACATATTTTTGATTGTATCTATACAGTTTAGTTTGCAGCGTATAGAAATATGTATAGATATGTCAAAATGGGGAACATTTTGGGATTAAAAATGATGTTTTTGTTAATTTGAAACATGAAAAAAAAAAAAAAAAGAAAGGCAAAAGTTTTTTCGCAAAATATATTATTCTTATTATTGTATGTTCTACTAACGTTCCATAAATTATGCGTATATATGATCATTTCTGTAAGAACTATATCGCAACACGAAATGTATATCGTTTAAACATCGTTTTATAATCCATGTAATACAACCTGAAATCCTGAATGTTATACCAGATATAACAAAGGTTTATATTGTATGTACATTATTTGTATACATAACTTTTATATCGTATATCGAGCTCATCATCTACTAATGAATGCATTTCTCTCTCTCTCTCTCTCTCTGTTTTTTTAAGTATAAAAATGCTTTTCCGTAAAAGCATTCATCAATTTATTAAAAAACGTTCTTATCTCACGAATAATTTAAGAATTTTATTTTTATGATCACTCTATCGCAGATATCGAGTATAATACAATTGCACGAACACGATGCGGCTTGTTTTCAACGTCATAACATAATTATGTAATTATTATTATTATTATTATTATTATTATCTATAACAAATTTCGTAATAAATATTCTATAGAATAACTCTCAAAACAGTTTCTTTTTTACCGCAGTATACCTTTCCATATAGTTATCATAACCATCGAGATTAGCAAATTGTTTCATTTCGAATAAATTTCCTTCGACAGAGAGAACGGAAATCTTGGAATCTTTCAAAATTTTGGTAGGTATCGCGCTCAATTGTAGACAATTTTCTTCGAGTCTTAAAGTTTTTAGGCGCGAACATTCCGCCAATTTGTCAGATACAGTCGATATTTGATTTTGATTGAGGTTAAGTTCAACCACATGTAACGCCGCAGCCGCGTCGGGAATTACGGTAATTCGATTCTTCGATAAATCCAATACGTCCAGAAATTTTAACTCGCAAAACATGGGGGGAAATTCGGTTATACGATTGTCGGATAAGTTGACCTGTTTCAAACGCATTAGTTTAGATAAAGACCAAGGGATACTTTTTATTTGGTTCGAACTTGCGTTTAAACATTCTAACTTGGTCAATGCTCCAAGTGCTTCGGGCAAAGTGGTCAATTTGTTATGATTAAGATTCAACTGCTTTAATAATGTGAAATTCCCAATTTCATCGGGAATATGACCAAATTTGTTCTCCGATAGATCCAATGTTCGTAACAGTGGCGACAAAGCTAGTAGATTTTGTGGAAATTCGTCGAGTTTCCTCTCTGACAATTTTAACGTTCCGGTTTTCTTTGCAGTTTCGTAATGCTGCTTCAAGCCAGAGTTGCCCATTTTACTTTAACATCGGTAAAAATAAACCCGTATACTTGTTCTCAATTTGTTAATATCAGAGGGTTTTTACACGGGTTTACGTTTGATAATAACTTTCTACCAATCTTCGAGAGGCATAAACAGGAAAAATTGGTTTTCGCCTAACTCACTTTATTTTCTTAACAAATGATTGTTCAACTTATAAGAAATTCACGCAATGTCTCGTTATACATTCTCGTTGGTTGCTCGGTACTCACTCCTCGTCACGGTTAAACCGTGAAATATATTTTGCTACAGACTGTATTCGATCACATCGACGATGATTTTTGAGAGCCACTGTACCAACGTAGCAGAGTCGGTCGTTGCGCCGCCACTCCTCCGATTAATTTTCACACGGCGATACTTATGAAGCGAATCGTCGCAGCGGATTAACCAGTGTCGCGGTTTCAATTCTCGCGCGAGTGCAGTCGCAGAACATGCTGCGCTTGTAAAAATCAGTCGTTCGAAAACATCCTTCCGAGATCGAAAATAGAGTGAAATGTCACCCGAATGACAGTCGGCCGGCCATATTGCTCTGGATGGTGGTTGTGTTCGAATCGTGACCGCACGATGGCGGTTCGCGCGCTCGCACCCCGAAACATGGCTGACAAACGAAGATGTAGCGGTGCACGTCGGGTTTACATTAGACTAAAAACGCCGCGGCAGTTACTAGTGTGTAGTTTACGATGCGATCATTCGTAGAAATGGTGAGATAGTGTCGTGGCTCGAGAGGACATACTATCGGCTAGCGATGGCCTCCACGCCGAAGTCGGAGAAGCATGCAGGTGAGTGATATACCGTGTAAGTACTATGACCTACGATCAAAGAGAACGTATGTAAGTATGTAAGTATAGGATGTTCTGCAACAACGACGGAACCCGGCCGTCCTCGCCGTTCTTCTTTTTCTCCTTTGTCAGTCAAATTCTTACTCGTTTACGCGCCTATCACAAGAATTTCTCACAGCTTAACATCCTCGAACGCCGCTATAGTCACTGCCGCGTTAATCTAAATATTAGCAGTGCAATCGTTCACGGACGCTACCGGACGCGAAACGTCAAAAGCATATGCGTTAGCACGCCTCTTCTATCGTTTCTCCTTCTCCCTTCTTTCTTTCTTCTCCGCATTGCGTGTCACATTGCTACAGGTGCCCGTTTCATTACAATTGACGATTACAACGGGCATCTTTCTGAAAACGTGGGTAACGTACCTTTCGACGAACATCGACAACGCTCAGCGAATGTCACTTATAAATGAAGGGTAACTGCGCCCGCGTTTACAATTTCACCTTTTCGTTCCACTCATCAAGATCGTATCGCTTTAATTTCAAAGATTCCATTTTTCATACGAAACTAACGAAATTTGTTGCTCGCGTTCGAATCTATAAATGGAAATTGCATATCGTATCCGTCGTTCGAAGGAATATGGTACACATTTTTGAAACTGCGTCTGAAAGAGGACTAATGTTGCCCGATGATGCGAAAGTGAAAGAAGAAACCGCACGAACAATGGAAAGAATGGCACAAGAGGTGGAAGCATCGTTGATTTTCTTCCTCTCCTAGTCCATAGAGCCGAGATTCGTCCTCATGCTACGACAATCGTTTCCTTTCTTGAAAAACGTTACGCGGCGGATGCACGACACTGGTAATAATACGCGGTCGCCTGGAGAGTGTGTCAATAAACCGTCCACGCGCCAGGGACGAGCCCAATGTAATCCGAACAGCTGCCCGTGTCGCGAGTTCTTTTAGTTCGCGTTCGCACGCTTCAAACAAAAAGTTACATACTTACTTACTTACATATAGGTAGGTCGGCATCGAATGCGACCATATTAACATGTTCGTCGCGTACGTCTCATATTTCCGTTGGTACGCGTATCAAGCACATATCAATTTCGATGTCAAACTCAAACTATAGCTTTTCTCTAGGAAAACTATATACGTACATACATATTTGTCGTGATTGTATCCGATCAGCAGCGAACGTGTTAAAGCCTCGAGAAGTCGTAAGTTTGTTTACGTTGTTTAAAAATTACACGGAACGCGTCGCGTTGTATCGAGCATGCGGCTTTTCATTTCGATTGCTCTCTGCGTGCAATTGATAGCAGTAACTATGTTGTTACGTTCCCTTTTACTATATGCCACTATGTTGCACGCGAATTTGATAGAAAATGGTGTGGTCAGATAATTTAAATAGGACACGTAATACGCGTATTTATTAGAGATGATGCAGGTCTATCAGAGGTTTCACATGTTTCGATATATTTTCAAGTGCCCTGTAAAATTTTACCCCACTATCTTGAAGATATATTTATCCAAATGTCGAACAATATTCTATTGTTGCATTCATTCATAACAATGAGAATATAAGTGCATAATATAAGTGCGTATATATTCTAAAGGTAATTAAAATAATTAATATAACTATTGGCACGAATGTTGATAACTTTTGAAACTGTATTATAACACGGTATGCATATATTGTATATAAAGCAAAATTTATACTGTAAAAGATAAAATACACGCACAAATTATTAACGAAATGTACACACTATTATCTATTCGACGTAATTTAGGCAGCAATTTGAGACTTTATATTATCATAAAATGCAGATGTAAATTTCTTTCTTTCTCTTTTTAATTGTAAATTGAACGTGATAAAATGGCCTCAGAATATCTAACGTTTTTATTTTATTATTATAATAAGTGCTACTTATCGGGATTGATATGTTGGACCACGTAGGACTGGTGACGATTAGATATTCTTCAAGTAAAGGCAGTTTGATCAATTTGCCGGATAGCTAGTAGTAGCGACTAACTCGGTATATGCCCTACGTCATCTGTCGCTGGGTAATTGTGTTTAATGCGAGTTGATTTGTTCCCGGTTGAAATCGTGGAGTGTCTGTCACGTTCTGGCATGGTCTCTCGCATCTGAAAAATAAATTCGCCGGATCTATCCAAGGGGTTACAAACGTTAGGCGGAGAAAAGGGCGTCAACAAAGTTACAGTTATTATCGATTAACAAACTTTTAATACACTTTTACCATCTTTTACCATCGCGTCAAGTCGTCGTAAATAACAACAACTTTTTTCCACCTGATCTATTACATTAGAACATTACATGTACGTTATATGCATTCCTTTTCTAAGTATTTTAAATGTTTTTTTTTTTTTTTTATCATAAATCAACTCGATCGATCGATCAACAATTTGACAACGAAACAAGAACAAGCGTAAAAATATAGAGAAATATATTTTTCAAGAATTTGATCACGCAGAATTTCATCTTAAATCGTATCGATTACTTGAGATTTGACTAAAATCGTGGGAAACAAAATACAATTGTGTCACGATAGAACAGCCTTTTTTTTTAAAAATATCATTACGTTATCGTATAAACACGTTTCTCGGAAAAATTCTATTTTTCTAGTTACTCTTTTTGGTAAAGGATCGAAAAGCGAAGCTGATCCAACCGAAAGGTGAAAGGTTACCCGAACCGAAAGATCATACGAAGAACGACGACGAATAATCTTTCTTAAGGCTTATATATAATATAATATAATATAGTCTCTCTAAGAAACAAACTATAATTCATTTGATAATTCATCGGGTATTTCACCCAGCTACTCCGATAGATTATCGTCAACGCAACGTCTCGGAAAGGTCCTTCGTTTCGTTTTTACCAGTTACTACAATACTTACAACGAGAAAGAATCTCGTTACCAAGAAACGCACCGCGGACGATCGAGTCTCTTCTCGGCGAAATATCGCAAGCTCGCATTTCGCGAGAAATAAATACTCTCGTAGAACAATTACCATAGCCATAAAAACAGAAGAACGTCGGAGAAGAGGAGAAATTGTACCCTCTCGGTTAGACGAACTGGACACTGCGAACTCGGTCAATAATAAATCCACGGTTTCGCCAGGGAATTCCTGATGAAAAGCGCACTCTCGTTAAATTTCCAGCTAGACCGGCTGGTTCGTTGAAATAATTCTATGGTGTGTCGCGTAAATGCCCGCAGCCGGCGATGCTTGAGCAGATTAAACGACTTTGTCTTTGTCTGGAAAAAGAAAGGGAGGAAGGCGAGAGCGAAGAAGGAAAGGTAAGAACGTGGGCTAGATCGAACTGCGATTAAATTCTACGCGTTCTCTGGCCTTTCTCCTTTCTGCTCTGTTGACATTGTATATGCGAGGTCCAGCCGTTTTGTCAGTTACGCTCTCCTGCTGGATCTCCTCGGTGAGAACAGGACACGGGGAAATATAGGGTACGTACTCCTGGCATGTAACAGTGCGTGTCTTACGGTTGGAAAGATGAAATTTCGGCGGAACGATTTCCTCTTCTTTCCCCTTTTATCTTTCTTTTATCCGTTTCTTCTCTTTCTTTTTCCTTCGTCACAGGAATTTCAACTTTAGTCCGCGATATCCAACAACATAGCAGACCACTGACTTTACGAAGTAATTAATTCATTAAAGAGTGTCCCGTCGACAATATCGATTATATTTCTCGAGTAAAGATGATCAAGAAGCAAATACCGCGCGTACATTATACCATAAACAGCGTCAGGAATAGGAAACAAATCCTATACGTTATATTAGACGTGTGTACACATATGCATAGACAGTTGGTCATCAACGATCGTACTACAACGGGATGATCGGGTTTAGGATTAGATTCTTAGATGCTCGTGTTTCTCGATCCTCGATCCCATCGGTAGGCTATCCTCGACGCGAGGCCACAGGGGCAAATGTTGTAGGTCTCGTATACCGCATACATCTGTATATCAAGCACCGATGCGATGCAGCGTCAGGAAGAGACCGGGGATCTGTAGCGTGTGCATGGTACATTCACCGACGAGTCATGAATATGCATCTGTTTTCACGTTTCGTCGAGCAAACGTGATATCTCGGTACACGGATTAGAGGGGAACGTGCACGTGCGAAAACCAGTCGACGTATACACGTTACGTGTTGATCCTAATTTAGGTTCTGATCCAACGGATCCCATGCGTCTTATTCTTCGTAGGCTTTCGTTGCACGCACATAACGCACACGTTGCGTCGCATCGAGACTACTAACCGAGCTCGATACGACACCTTCTTTGCCTTCTTTCGGAAATTAATCGTCATTATCGTTTCCTTATCGTTCGATATCTGCGCGTATACAGATAATCGCGAGCGTTTAAGGTAATCGTCATGGCGAAACGAACCTCAGCCAAACAGTCTTCTTCTCTCGTGATACAACGTGTCTGCGACAAAGGATCGAGCAGGTTGAAAAGAAATTTTCCTAGCTGCACGAGTCACGATGGTTGTGGGATTCGTTTATAGAGAACGTAAGTTTTGCAGACGTTTTGTCGCTTTATCTTGTACACGAGATTTTTTACCGACATTAATCGTTTCGTGAAACGATAATCGATGGTTTTACGAATTGAAATGAATTGATGACGATACGAATTGAAATTTTGAGAGATTCGGCCGCGTTAGAGCCATAGAAAAGCGCATACAGAGAATTTGATTAAAAAATTGTTGCGTTCAGTCGACGATAGATCCAATGTATTTAATAGGTAGTAGTATGTATCGGGACTAAATAGTATGTTAATTTAACTTGATTTTCCCTTCTTATTATTTCAGAGTTATTAGGATATTATTAGGTGACAAAATACGAAGAAGTCGAACGACGTTCGAGACGATAAAATATCGAGATTAAGATATCAAAGAGTATTTGGTGGAAAGTTGTTTGACGATAAGCATTCGAGGACTTACAACTTGACAATTTATTTTAAATTTGTACGAGTATTGGGAAAGTGACGTTAGTGTCTCCAAATTACAATATTTTTCTTATATTTCATTATATATGATATATAGATATCATTATATATTTTATACTATTCTTATTTATCCGTAATGTAGTATTAAAATAAGGTACAAGTACTACCATCGAAGTATAGTAAGGAACGAGTTTTTGATAAGTTATTAGCCATTTACATTTATATATATGATAAATATCCTAGTTTTTACTGATTTGACACGTCACGTATACAAATATTACCCTCCAGTTATTCATTTCATTCGATTTTCTTGCACGTTACACGCATATATGTAAGTATGTACATGTACAATAATGATAGATTTAAAAATCAAAAACGTAAATCAATTAAGCACAACACCGTTAAGGAATTCATCGATATTGTTATATATTTCTTTCAATCGTTCTCTTATCTTACTTTTTCTTTCATTCCGTGATAGTACTATAAAAGATCATTGTCGCATTACGTGCGATGTATTACTAGGATTACGGATAAATACTATTTATGATTAGTAGTAGATTTTCTCCATTTCTCTGAAACGATCTGGCAGCAAACGTTTCACATAACTAGAGATCGTGCAAAGTTTGTCAATTCGGCTATAATTTCGAGACGATCCGATATGAAATTTGAGAGTCGCGGGGAGCATGGCAAGGAAAAGGTGGCTATAGGCTACAAATAAAAAGTTCGAGCTTCGAGTGTTTACTAGTTTTCCTCGGATATTAATAAAAAAATATTTCCGTAGCATATATCGAATTCTGCCTATACATGCGTCGTTATTCAACCGTCCTCGCTGTAGTAGTTGTCGATTGTCAAACAGCCGATGACTGATGACGCAGTGACGATATCGGCTTCAGTAGCTATAGCTCACCTGCAATTAGACCGGTTCTTTCTAAGCTACGTTACGTTTTAATCTCAGTGGCCGAAAAATGTTAGTTTACAATATACCGTATGCATATGTTATATATATATATGTATATATTTATATTTATACAGATAATATAATAACGCATATTATCGCCGGTGATCGGCCTTAGTTTTCAAGCTGGATTGGGTTAGCCGGCCGCAAAATGATCAAGCATTTGGTTACTTAATCACTTTAGAGAATGTTTAAATAGAACATGAAACATGTGTGTGTTTGGTGCGATCAAAGTTACAGTAACCTGTTTTACGTGGAATATCTTACAGGTATTGAGGTCGATATCGTTATTGTATTATATCGTATCACCGGCTATTCGACGAGTCGCCGAGATAACTACTAACTATAGCGGGGACGATTGTATCAGACGTATCGACGTTCGTATAGGCAGAAGTCGATGTATAACACTAAAAATTTTTTACTAATATCTCGGAAATTAACAAGTACCTGAAGTTAAAATTTTATACGTGGGGTTCGCTACTTTTTTTCTCTCTAGCTCCATCGATCCTCACAAATTTCGTGTCGATTGGCCACTGGGAGGAGGGAAGGCTGGGGTTTCGGGACTTTATCCGTTAATTCTTTTAATCACCTGCAACGTTTCGTCGGTGAAACTGTGGAAAAATTAATAATGCAATATAATATGTTACGTCGCGTGAGATGGTCCGTGCGACGTCTCTCATGGTCTGGCCGCCAAGGCCTACACTGACCCGCGATAATCTCTATTCATATAAGTATTTTCGGTTTATGGATGGTCCTTAAAACCGTCCTTATCTTTTTTGCACGCTCTTACAAATTACGGAGAAAGCGGGTGTTTGTCCAGCGAAATAGCAGGTTTTTCCCATGAACAAGGACACCCATGAGCCACATCTGCAGGAGACTTTCTCCTTATATTTTTATTTATTAACGTTGGCTATAACCAATGGGTATCACGGATCGTTACCCTCGCTTTTCTACCGAAAAGTGTGAACAACGAATCCGCGTTCTTAGTTCAAAAATGCACACCCACACCGAGCTTTCCTCCTTAATAGCATGAGACGGGTCTTCTACCGTTCTTCCAATCTTCGTGTAGTCGAGTCAACGGTCTTATCCTTGGAGCAGACATCTACTGTTTTTTCCATCTCGGCGCAGTCATCTACTATCGCTACACATTTAGATCAGTCAAATTTATCGTTCTTTCAATCTCGACGTAGTCATCTACCGTTGCTGCAAACTTAGGCCTCGCTACGGTCTACGCGACATTAACTTAATCTACTTTTTGCTTATACGAAGCAACTAGCAAGCATACAATTATCAAATATATCTTCCGACACGGCGCGATAATAGGTGTAATAAATTGTTGAAAATATAAATCTTATAAAACTGTTGATTACAGTTTTATTACACAACAAACACCCCTATTATCCCTCAAGAGATAAGGGGATCGACCTGTTCGTGGTGTCGATTGTTATAATCGTAACGGGAATTCACGATTCCCGTTGACGCGCTTCAACGCGATCGCGTCTCCCCGCGACTGGACGAAAAAACATAATCATTAAGAGCGACAACAAAAAAAAAAAAAAAAAGAAAAAAAGGAAAAAAAAAGAAAGAAAGGAAAGTGATTAATTTCTGGAAAACGAATAGAAATCTATAAAGGTTAAAAGGAAAAAGAATTAGCTATAAGCCAGAGATCTTTGTTCGAAGGTAAGTGACCGATCGTTCGAAGCATGACATCTGATCAAGAGGAAAGGAAAGCTTTGACTGGAGGAAAATTATAATCTGCACGGTCGTTCTCTTACGCGAGCTAAACCAATTTATGGTGCAATGGCAATGACAATGTCCATTGCATCGTCGACGAAGACGGGAAGCAAAGAACGGCGAGCGAGATGAAACGAGAAAAAGAGGAGGAAGAAAAGTAGTTCTAGCCATCGCACGCTGACACAGTGCTGCAGGGGTCCGCAAATAAATTGTGCCGCCTCCTTCTCTGCTTCTCAATTCCTCGTCTCCTCTCCTCGTTCTTTCTTCTCTTTTTCTTCTCTTTCTCTCGCCTTTCTCTTCTCTTTCTCTTCTCGTCTCTGCTCGACGAAATAAAGAACGAACGTAACAGCGACTGCCTATGTGCGTGGCCTTTTGTCTCGTCTCCTCTTTGTATTTTTCTTGCGTCTCACTTTACCGCGCAGACCTTTGCGAGGCTAGATTGTGCACGCGCGCGCGCGCTCCTCTCTCTCTCTCTCTCTCTCTCTCTCTCTGTCTGCCTCTCTGACCCGTTAAAATAGACAAGCCTTCTTTCCCGGCCAAAGTCACAGATATTACCGGGCGATCCTGCTAGTGGACGGTCCACGAGTATTAGCCGCGGTTCACCTCCGGATTCGCGTGCGACTCGCCTCTCTTTGACTCTGTCGTTTAAACTCGGACGGACCTGTTTGGAATCCGATCCGCGGACCAGATTTACGCTCGGTGCTCTTTCGTAGACGTCTCTAACGCACTCGTTTAAACGTCGAACACAACGAAACGACGACGTCCGGGAACGGTCAGTGAAGTTTGTCGGTGAGATTTTCAAGATCCTGACGTATTTCAGCGGACTGATCGATTCGGATCAGTTTTCTGCGATCGATCGCGTCAGCGCACGGTGAAAACTCAGGAACGCTACGATGCACAGATTGGAGAATCGTGTTGAGTTGATGTGAAAATTCGTTTCAGACCGATCACGTTTGCCTAAAGATAATATAGAGCCGAAGGTAAAAGTTCTCGATCGTTGATCGCATTGATCGTAGAAGATGGATTACCGTTGTAAAAATCAGTTGCGTTAAACAAATCTAGAAGCTGGTATAGAAACTTGGTTGTAACAAACGTGGCGAATCCGTTTTACGTAGGTATATCGGTTTTATGTAATTGTGCGCGCTTTGGAGAAAGTGTACGGTCTATTATTTCGAAAGTAAAGATTCTAATCTTCCAGAAAATACACAATGAGGAAATTTATGGAAGACGAATCGACGCGAGCAACAATCCGTGTTCAAGATAGATGCAGAGTGTCTCTAACGAGTGATTAGTTTTTTTAGTGGATATATATTTGCCGTGGTGAAGTGGATCGATTCTTACCTTTTCTACGATCGTACGGAAAGTGGATAAAACGTGGTGCATTAAATATAGGAAAATTCGTGTTATCTTGCTAAAACTTCGTACATTTACAGTTTGAAAAATGATAGAAATCAAGGTAAATCAACATCAAGATTCGTATGAAATTTAGATCAACTTTCCGTTCCCACGACTGACAAGATGGATTCGGTTATTCAGTTATTCACTGGACGTAAAAATTCCTCATCTTTAATTCGTTGATAGAAAAGATAATCAGCCAATCGTTATACTAATCGCCAATATCACAAACATAATTCATTTAGGAATCTTTTCGCCTCTTAATGCAACATCAAAGTCCTATTAAAAATACATTATGTTACGTGTACAATGTTTGCAAGAAGGAAAATGAAGCGATTCGATCGAAATTACCTTATCTTTGTCAATTTTAAACTTTATGGGCTAAAAGATTTCTTACTAAAACATAAAACATCGTCCACTATCATCTACTACTATTTATCGTTAAAAGCTTTGGAGGATTCGCCGCGATGTAAAGATCGATAGATTTAATTTGTATTCGAAGATAGAGACGACGATACATCTAGCGCAGCAATGATCAGCGGTTTAACAAAGTTTTGCAATATGAGAATTAGGGGAAAATTCGCAAATTCGATACGAGCGCGACGAGTTTACTACGAGTTTAAATCGAATACGGTTTAGATCAATGTTTTTCAATTATTCGCTATGCTAAAGCTTTTCATATCTCAGATTAGCTTATTAAGAAATCAATGGCGGATTTGTAAAATTGCGGTACTAATCTCCACGATAAGTACATCAGTTTTTCACTATTCACATTGCGTTGATCCAAGTTCCATGGTTGGTGGTGTATAGTATAGATGTATCGCGTTACATCAGAGGCAAAGCTTGCCGAGAGCGAATCTTTAGTTGTTCCGCGATCTTCCACCAAAACGGAGCTTCGTCGAGTAATAAATCCATCGATGAGTTTCTAACTAGAAATGAACAATTTACGTCGGGTCGTAACGTTTCTTTTATTAATCTTCTCATAGCCTTTCGTCGTGGTGAATATTAAATACCTACGTAAAAACCTGCAGATTGTAGTAAATGTTAATATATTTTTTATAGATCTTGATAATAATCTTTGCCGATCGCTCGAGGATTTTAGGACGGTATGTGGAGTTACGCGAAAAGCACGGTTTCTCGGTTGTACCGCTTCGTGGCGATTTCCGATTTTTTTACTGACGATTTCAAAACTCGAGAACAGCGTGTATCGAGTTAGTCGTCGAAACTAAAGCTCTCGATTCTTTTCCACGAACAATCGCGAATCACGTCACGATCGACGACTTGGAAGCTCTAGCTAGGATAATTCCTGTGTCTAGTTACACGAAGTAAACAATTGCTCGACGTTTCTTCTTCTTCACCTAGAAATCATTTTTATTAAGTTGGTGTAAAGTGGATTTTCTTTAAAATCGACTAATTCGAAACGAATGTACGACGAAGAAAATTGAGAATTTACTTTTGGTGTTTGAAAACGAAATTCTCAATGCAAATAACGTTTATATTTAAACGTAAAAGTGCGTCGCAGTAACAACTAATGTTAATTTGTTCCATCGGAGACTCGGTTTTACTCGTTATTCACTCGTTCGTGCAATACCTGTTTTCGAGATAAATAACGGCGGTGTCTCAAGTTGATCTATGAATGAAATGCGATGAATGAAAGTGGCATGGGACTTCGGTGATGTTGCCTGTGAATGGATCGTAAGATTTATTTATGATGATTCTTTTTTAGAGAAGATAAAGAAATTCGTGCAAGTTGCCGAATAAAGCGAAAAACATAGATAAGGCTGATATCATTTTTCTAATTATACTATATGGAGAGAGATTATCACGTAAATTGCTAGCATTGCATATGGTTTGTGTGTGTACACGTTTCACTAAAAAGAACAACAACGTTTCAACGAAAACATTGAAATCCATCGAACGGTTAAGTTAAATCCGAACTGATCAGAATAGCGAGAAAGAAAAAATATGCAAGAAGAATATATATGTAACATAGAGCCGCGTAAAAAATGTTGGTCACAGTTAAAGTTTACTAGCGCGTCGCGTGAATGTTTTTAATCAAATACTTGGACGAAAATTCCGTTTTATGTTTAATAGTTAATCTTCGTTGTTTTTCTTCGTTCGGGTTCCTCACGTAATCGAGACTATATTTTAATACAATCACAGCTTATTTATTCCACGATTTCATCAAGCTTTTCTTACTATTTTTCTCTAAATAAATAATACGAATCGTCTCAGTTCGTCATCGATGCTGCTCGAAACGAAACTTTTTGAAAAAAGTGCAAAAGACATTATATAATATAAAATATAAAATTCAATTTATCGTACTAAACGATTAAACAGAGCGAATATTTTATATTACATTATAGTTACAAAACGGTGATAAATATAATTCTCGATCATTTAAAATAATATTGTCCGTCTCGTTTAATAACATTTATACATGCGTTTTAATATCCGATAAGTGAAAAAAGTTAAAACTAATTGTTTCTTTATGGACTTGATAAATTCGCCCTTGAAGAGATTGGACATTTCGCATTTCTTCCTATCGAAATACTTGATCGTTAATTCTCGAATTTATACACCGTCGTTTACTCATTGTTGGCATTTACAATTCGAGCGGTTCGAGTCAATTCGACGTCGCGTCACACAGATTTTTAACGCGCGAAGATCTCGCTTACGTTAGAGCTCGCTCGCGAAAATGTCGCGACACGTACATAAGCAAACTGAAACGGTCGTACGTAATTTACGGATTCGCGTAAGCGATTCCGTTCCGATCAACCGACATCGTCGAATCGGCACGATATTTGCCAAATACGTATGTTCAGCTCTCTTCTTCGGACGTTCCCTCCACCCGTTTCGTTTCGTTTCGTTTCGCTGAGATCGAGCGTGTTTTTCCGCAAAGTGACGATCAAAAGATCTACGCGATGCTCTTGACGACCTAGATCGCGACACGTCGGACGATCTGGAGCAAACGGCGCATAGATGCTGCGTAATAAACGATCAAGGCCCGATTAGTTAGCTGAATAGGAGCCGGCGCAGCGACCGATATGCGTTTTAATCCGTGTGAACGACGTTCTGCGGTCAAAGACGATGACGATAAGCGACATCGAAGCGATTACTTTTCATTCCTTGAACAATTAAACGGCAATTCACTTGGAAACTTTGGTAATAATGCGTTCATTTAGAAGGTAAACCGACGAAATAACGAATTAAAGAGAAACATTTTTTCCAGCCGGGATAATTTAATATTTCAAAATTGCGACAAAGATGATTAACGAATGAAACGAAATAAGCGTATCAACGGCAGACTCAAACTATTTAATTATTATATAACCAATAGATTCCATATGCAATATGGAAGTTGTATGTCGTTAGTGGCATTTAAATATTCTGTCATTGGCCGTGTCTTAATCGTGCAATCCAATGAAATTTAATTAGAAAGAATAGAATTTAGCTGAATTAATCGGGCGTAAACGGATTAAAGAAAGATCAGAGGAGAAACAAAAACACTAGGAGCAGATGGAAGGAAATAAAAAAGCAGCCCACGATGATAAATTTTTATGCTCGATTCGCCCGATTTTATTTTTCGTTCGCTGATTAGCATTAACATTGACAAATCCGTTTCGTTTCGTCCCGTCTCCTCTTATTGTTTCCACGCTAAAAGTCCTATCGATCTCGACGCTCGACGTTAAACGCAAGAGAAAATCGCGCGAATTACGTCAATGGATCGTCCAACTCGAAAAATAATGCAAAACCTTAGTATAATATATAAGAGTATAACTGGGTCGCAAGTTCATCATTCCTTAATTACGATTATTATTAATCAGGAAATTTCGGTCGGTCGCGAAATTCCCGTGGCTCTGCATAATTACAAGGCTGTCGAAGAGTATGCTAAATAATTGCACCGGTTTGTTGTCAAGATTATTCTTGGGGTTAGGTTAGGACGTTGGTACTTTACCAAAGTCGACCAATTTGTTGTTATTTGACAACGTACTGCTAAGAGAGGATCGTTGATCGTCGTTCTATCGCGCTTCAGACGTTTCTCTAAACGTTCACGTTTAGAGGTGACATTGGATTACTTTAACACTTTCAATGCAGATTCAGCCTTCTTACATTTATAGACGAGATATTTTGCATATCTCTTTAGTAGCACGGCTTCTCCAAATAACAGAAATTTATTTTTATCGACGGGATTAATCGCGTTAAAAGATTTTAAACACAAAATATGTTGTATTTTTAGAAATAAATCTTTCTCTTTTTCTCTTTCCTTTATCCGAAATCACAGTTATAAACGTACAAATATTAGATATGTGAGACATTTTGTGTGCTTTCGGTTACAAGTATCGAGGGCAAAAATCAGTTTTCGACCAATCCTAAATACAAAACAAATAAAGAATTAAATAAATAAGTAAGTTTTAGGCTGATCTAGAGCGTTTCGTGATATATCACCTGTGCATACCAAGCGGTTAATTTAACTGGAGTTAACTCGAAAAAATTTTCGTCCTTCCGTGCAAATACGATGCTAATTCTCGGAAGAATATCCTATTTTACCAAACTTCATTTTCGATAAGCTTGATCTTCCAAGATTCGACACTGTTTCGTTACAGTGATCAGTTTTTCATTCAGTCGCGTTATTAACAGCACCAGAAACGTGAAAATTATTGTCGACATACCTGTTAATAATAGAAAGTTAATAATAGAAAAATCTGTATGTTTCCAAACATTAAGATATAGCACTATACTTACATACATACGTATCAATAAATAAAATATTTTCTCTCTAGTTGAATATGTGCGCGTCTTATTCACTGTTTTCTACATGTACCTATTTTCTGTTTCATCCGGCATGTATCTTTCAAACACCGTATTTCTTTTTCTCTTTGCATTATCCAGCTTATAACTATTCATACATATATCCACTGTATCACCCATTTTTTTCTTTTTACGGTTCGTTTCACCCTTATTTCACCAATAGGTTACCTAACGAGGCAGCCACGTTTCATTTCTTCGACAAAGGTTCGAAGTCGTTGCCTCGTATGTATAAATTTGGCTAGAAAACTCGATAATTTAACGAGAGCAAGTAAGCCAGAAAAACTTGGTCCTTGTGTTCAGTCCAGCGTGGAACTAGTTACGTTACACGATTGACCTCCTGGTCTTGTATCGAATCGTAGTCGTTCGGAAAGCAGTAAAAAGCGATGGCGGAATCGCGATCAGGGCGGTCGAAGGTGGAGAAAAGGTCGACCTGCCGCTCCAGCAACCGCGGATCGTTTGTCGTGAAAACTGACGGAACCTTCAAGTATCTCGCCGCTTCACATTATACGTATACTACGTATTACGTATAGCGCGGCTCTTGATCGATGCATTTTTATCAACCGGTAACTCCATTAAACTCGATCCAGTTTGATCAAGCTTCGTAATCATTGTATCGTCATGTTCATGATTTTTTTTTACCCTTACGATGAAATATTTTACCACTTTATCAGAAGATTTTCGACTTGTTTAGTTAGAGTTTGAGTTCAATATTGATTTTTGAAGGCGACTAAAGAATTGGAAAGATAGGTTCTGTTTGAAATTGCAAAGTAATTAGAAATTTAGAACTTTGTTTTACGTTGGCAGATTTTTATGCTAAATATCTATCTTTCCTAGTGTTTGTAAGGCATCTTGTATTAACGTAGCAGATTCAAACGTTTCCTACTATTGTTATAGAATTTAAACGAATGGTGGATTATATCTCACAGCTTATCAGGCAACACGGGTACATCGATCTGCTCGTTCTAGAAAAAGGAAAAAAAAAGGAAGAAAAGAGCATCGATACTTTCTGCAAATTAGAAATCCAAAGTTCTTATCGCGTAGCATAATTACATTCAACACGGTATTTAATCTTTCATTTTTCTTTTTTGCCATTGAAACATTTCCTAGCATTAAAGACATTCGCTTTACACCAGAACTTGTCTCGGCTTTCGTCTTTTCCCAACACGAACGTTGAATCAAATAAATATATTATAAAACTAATTAGTATACGTACGTATAATTTCGTGTTGTTTCATCGATGGATCGCTGGAAATAATTTGATGTTGTCGGTAGTAGCAGGCGTTGTACCATTGAATTTTCTATTATTGCATTCACACGATGATAGTATAGAGAAAACGGTAATATCGTATTAGCGTATCTACGAGGTTGCATGAAAAACTAGGAAGCGCGGTAAGAAATCGTAACGGAACATCCGTCGCGTTAAAATAGACATCCTGGAATTCGAATGTGCCTCGGTACATACTCCACTTTGCTATAGTACATATATACATACTCGAGACCTCTAAATGTAACATAGTACGTATATTTAGGCGCGATACTGTCATCGGTGTGGCTCGATTTAAATATTTCAGCTTTTCTAGCTGTATCGTTCAACGATCATTTAACGAAGCACAGTAAAATCTCCGTTCGAGTTCGTTGGAATTCTTACCGTTCGAACGTTTTACTCTAAACTACACACTACATCTAAAATTTACTTTGATTTACTTTGCACGATAAAACGATGAAACATTTCAAAATAGAAGATTTGAAAATTCGTTCGTTTCCTATTCTCACATATATACCATAGTAGAGTGAGCTTGGAAATTTCCTATTAACCGTTGCGCGAATTACTCTAAATCCTAAATAATCGCATTTCTTCAAGCACGACCATATCTTAAAATTATATCGCTTATCGTCAATTATAAATTATCCGCCACTCGTTGTCAGCGTAGAATTAAAGTTCAAGAAACGGTGTATCGTCGGCCGGTGTTATCTGTTTACACGGTATACAGCATGAACTTGTAGTCACTTGCTAAATATACCTACTATTCGTGAGATCATGCGTGTATAATTACATACGTGTGTTTCTTAATAAGCTTAAGAAACGTTGCTGTTGTTCGATAGTGATCATCGATAACTATAGTCTGGTACTACCGTTCTCTACCGTATGTACGTGTCTGTTGAAAGAACGGATCATCGAGCTGTTTTTGCGTTAAATCGATAGAACGAGATATAAAAAATGAGATAGAACGAGCGATAGAATGAGAAATAAAAAAAGAATCGTCAGCCTGCGACTACGATATATATTCTTCGCGTGCTACTTGGTATATTTATCGCGGTGCTGCTTCGCTTTATCGCTTTTACCATTGCGTCGTTATCAAGCAACTCATTCTTATAGCTAGCTCTTACGGCGATTAGCTCTTAACGCTTTCGTTCCAACGAAAAATTAATAAATCGCCGTTGAAATCAATGAAACGTTCTTCCTTTGTTTCCTACGCCAAGACAAACGCTCAAATATTAATAGCGGCAGTGGTAAATAAAGAATCTGTGTAAACAGCAATTTCAAGAAAGACCAACTACGATCAACAAATTTGATAACTCGATCCCGTTACCCGTCAAATTGTGCAATGTGCTTTATCGTTGGTACAATATGAGAAAAAGGATTGTGCTCGAAAAACCCAGTGGAACAATGAACACCGATTGTGATCCGTGTTACGAGGATCCATCGTGGTTCTTAGTGGAATAGCTTCTTAAAATGCCACAGTACGACGACAGCTTCCTCGACTCGCCGATCTTCCGGCGACGCACACGTAGCTATGCGGTGCAGAAGGGGTTCGTACCGAAGTCGAAGAGCTTCATCGCTGCCACGCCTCTGCTGTTGGCCGTGACCAATCACGCCAAGACTCTTTCCGGTTCCATATCGACCTGCAGCTTGAAAGGTAATTGGAAAAAAGAAATTCAGGTTAAGGGCATGATATATTCCGTGTTATGGTTGGCCGAACAAGTCGAATGTTTAAAAGAACCGTGATCGCAGTCGAGAGAGAACATTACTTTGTTGCTCGAGGAAATATTACGTTCAAGATCACGTTCAAGTTTACCCTGCTTTAGTTGCACCGTATCGTGCATAGTTGTTCGTGCGCTTACGATTCAGAAGAATTTTCATTTACATCGAAAGACTTGCAATCGTATACTTCTATCTGTACTATCTATCGCGCTATCTAATTTTGTTCAGGTCAAAGTCAACCCTTGACGTTGTACCGCGTACCGTTGTACCGTCGTACCGTCGCGTCATCGAGGACAGTTAAATTCAACAGGATGCGTTCTTCGCGGAATATTCACCGGTCAAACGCTATCGACGTTCCCGGACTATCTGTTAGAGTAATTAAACTTGAGATAACCGCGTTATAGATGCGGGTTTGGCCGCACTAAATATGCCATAGCCACGGTCGTGCTGTCAATCATATTAAGCACTGTCGGTAGCCACCTTCAGCTATTAACGCCTCCGCGATCCGGAGTGTACGGTGTATACACCGATGTACTGTACACCATCGTGCTCCACCCTCTACGGCTGTGCATAAGGTATACACAGCCAGTGATTTCCCCCTGGGCTAGCGGTGCGCTACAAATTGCTGCGTTCTCGCGTCCCGCTTTCTACCATTGGGAAACCATTTTCGAACAACGTGATTTTAAACTCTGTACGAACATGTAAACAGAACGTTTTGCGTTTGTTCGACGTTTAACGGCTGACGGCTGATCCTTGACTTTTAAGACTTTTAAGTGTTTCTTTCGATCGAGATGCAACAAGGTCGCTTTGGAAATTATGGAAATTTCTCTGTATAAAGTGCGTAAAAGTAGAGTACATGGGAGACAAAGATAAGACTAGAATTCTTTTAATTTTACACGAATGTATGGAGAATTGTCTAGTTCGCGGCATACGATTAGACCATGCGATTTTCAAACTTGACCTATTATCGTCACCTAGAAACGGAAGTTAGACTCCGTGAATACCGTTCTCCTGCGGGAAATATCGGGAAATATCGTAAAATATCGTGAAATATGGTGAAACATCGTCCTTTCGTGGAAACGGTGAAACTTGCACGGATTCGTTCATAAATACGCGATACGCAGATTATTATGCGAACCGCAACGTTTACTGCTGCCTGTAAACAAATACGCACGAGAGGGTGCAACATTGATAAACACGAGCCACGATGCACGGTAATTAATGCAATGATGAAGTTTGCCGATGCCCAGCCGAAAATTAAACCGAACTGACCGTAGTTGATTTTGAAAGCCGACGGAACGCGATGCGATTATTTGCGGGTCACGCACTGTTTAAGCGGATTCAATGCGCGAACCGGCGTGTATTGCGAGATTTGAATAGGATGAATTGCAAGTTGGAATTAAGTTTCGAATACGGTTGGTACAGGCGAAACGTAGATTATCCAAAGAAACGTCTGAAACGAACGCGTGGATATCATGCTTTCAACCTGGTCCGATATCTGAATTATAATAAAACATTTTGAAATTGCCCAGCCTATTCTTACATCCATTCTTATTTCTTCTTATATCTCTATTTTCACTTTCCCCTAAACGTTACCTACGATTAGTTTACTATCTGAATAAGAAACGGTTAATACAATACTATACGCTTCATCTCGCGCGTTTCATTTACGTACACGCAAGTACACGAACGCAGCAGATTCTGCAAAAATAGTATCGATAGATACTGCATCGCGTCGTTTCTTTTTCAGTTACTGCAATTCTCAAAATAGAAATTGAAAAATGCCATAAACAAAAAGAACAAATAACGCGAGGATATTGGATAAAATTATTTTTATAGGACACGCTACGGTTTATCATGATAAAAGATTATACGTACTATTTGTATTTTTAATAGTAAATAATTTTACCTAGAATTTTACTTTCCTAGAGAAAGAAGCGATCCTGCCGACACGGCGCCGCCGTGTAATCCGCATTCATGGAACTCGTTGCAGCCAACACTCTCACGAGTAGGCATTTCCTATTTGAAATACTAATCGTGGACGTTTTCGAAGAAAGCTAAATTCCTTTTAACGGGGCTACATAAAACAATTATTCGCTATAAAAGATAATTAAGCGAATAAACGATTCGACAAGGCTAATGAAAATATTCGTTTGTGCATGCTTTTAAACCTATGCTTGTCGTCCGTCTTTTTCTCTCTTCTTCGAACGTTCGATCTTGCGATTCTGAATATATAAAATTTCCGAACCTTTCCGACGTCTATCGTTATTTTGACTATCATCTATTTTAGAAATGGTGGTTTCATCTTGTAAAATAAAGAGAACCCTACAAGCCGGGTTATTCTCGTTACGGATTATCTAGAGCTGCTCTCATTTAAAAAATTGAACTACCGATTAATTGAGAATAATTTCGCACGATACTCGAAACATTTATTACAATATCGAAATATTTAATCGATATTTCGCTGGATGTGAGAGATATCGTCGTCGCTTCGATTCCTTAAAAAGTTAAAATTCGATTAATAATGGATTCACCATTGTCGTAAAACGTTTACCGTACAATATATAATGAGAAAGATTCCGAATTATAGGATTACGAAATTTCAATATAAAAGTAATTTAAACGAGATAACAACGAATCAGCTTGGAAACAGGACGTTTCGTTTCTCCGCTTCATCCTCTAGTTCAGCTTCTAATCCAGGCCGAGTAAACTTGTTCCGTTCGACGGTATTTTCTTGCTCACGTCGTTACGAATCATACGTTTTTCTTCTACACGAGCATTTAACGCATCAAGCAGAATCGCAGGAGAGCAAGCTTGTTTTACGAGGGTAGCCCTACACGTCGCCCCGCAGGGTGCAAACCACTGCCTGCTTTGATCAAGACGTTATAGAAGAGTCCTCTTGGCCAGAGTTTTCAATCACTTTTGCTTCAGGCTCGCTCGCTCGCTCTCCCCTTCTAGTACCCGTCGATCCTCGATAGACGAAAGCTTCGGAACTAGTATTTTGGCAACAAGCCGTCACATATAAGTCTCTTTCAATGAACATTTACTGTCCTTACTTTTACTTCTTTTTCTCTTTTTAAATACTTTCTTCTTACTACCATATCTATTTTCTTTCCCTTGTCCATCTCCTATCTGTATCTTTCCCTTACATATAGATTATACATTAGATATATGTACAACGTACACTAATTTGCTATGCAATATCTTGCTTTATCCGATGATTCCATATTTTATTCAAGAGATATGTTTAAAAAATAGCTGTAGTTGGTATATGTCAAGACAATAAATTATTATACAATTTCGTTCGCTGACATTTATTTATTATATCGTACTGTATTTAATTTCCATATAAAGCATAGATCGACAATTTTAAGTATAAAAACTTCTTATCAACGATAAATAGAAATTACGTAAACAACGTATGATCCAACATATGACGAAATTGCCCAACGAAACAAACGCGACGAATACGATACCGTTCGCAGACGGAGAACAATGGCGCAGGCTGTTGACAAGCGAGCAATCGAATCTTGCCATTGGCACGCGCAGTACGGAGAAAGTAGTCGACCGTTTGATCGTTTAACGTACATCGTGTTTCGCGGTAAAGGCAAACTTGACGTTGGCATTAGAACGACACGCCGCGGCCGTATACTTATTCGGCAAGTTCGGCCAGTAAATCTCAAGACACACGGATCGTAGTAACTCTTTACGTCGCTTTCTCCTCGGTAGTCAAAAATTACAAGAAATCCGCTTTTCGCGAGAAAAGAGTTTAACGTCAACGCACCGATAATTTTCCAGCGAGAAGAGGAGAATATGTATCGCTGTTTGGCAAAGTCTACGCTTACGCTTCTCCGCGTAGTTTCGGGGGTTTCGGAGGATTCGGTAACGTGCCAGGGGGATAGCTTCGACGACAGGTCGTACGTAGAGTAGGATCGCGAGGCTGTTTGCTTTTGCCTATGAACTATCTGAATCTATGTACACACGTATATAATATATAGAAGGTGGAACAGCGAAGAAGTCGTTCGCGAAATACTTCTCCATCTCAAAGTAATTTCTTCTCGTTGTTGTAACAGTTACTTTAAGTAATACGCGATGAAAATTTACTCGAGTTTCATTTAAAAAGAATTTCGCCGATGCTCTCTACTTACCTCTAATCGTAATGCCATTCTATGCATTACATTGAACACGCCAATATCTACTCCTTTCACCTATTCCGTACGTTTTACACGTTCTGTATTCTCAACTGTGATCAATTTATTGACGAACCAACGAGAGGAAAAATCAGAAGACTAAAGAGAAAGTAAACGGAGAACAATATCGCTGCATCCTTAATTGGTATTCACGTATCGCCTGAACAGTTTCGCAACGCCATAAAAGGGGCAACGATTTTAGGTGACGGTAGTTATCGCTGTATATCACGGTCTGTAAGTCACCGTAAACCGTAAGGTATTAGGACGCTGTTTAAATGGTTAAAGAAACGCGAAATTCCTTGTTGGGGGTTGGAGAGAGAAAACGAGACCGTGGAACAGGGCCGCGTTGGCGGTAGAAATAAATGGAAAAGGGAATTAGGCAACCTCTGTGTTCTTTTTACTATTTCCTCTTGTCTCTTACCCATTTCTCCCCATTATAGGTCATTTCTCGCTCTCTCTTTGTGTCCTCTCCCCACCTAGCTTTTCTAGGTTTAAAAAATTTTGCGTTTTCTCCTGTTTTCTATCCTTCGCCAACGTTAAGCGTGCTCGGTTCTTCGGTCGTCGATTCTGATTCATACAGCAACTTCCAGCCATGTGAATTTTGCTCTACCGGTCGCGGAATGTAGACGCTGATAGAGCGGCCCACGGGCCGAGACCGGTCTTCTAAGTCGAAGAAGGAAGGTGAAAGAAGATGAAACCATGGACCGGTTCCATTCTACCTTCTATGCTCGATTTTTTTCATCGCGTCTCACTGCTGCAGATCCTATGGTTACTAGTGGAAGCTTAGGAACGTCTCGGTGAAACATCGGAGAAATCGTTATTCGCTGGGACTAATTAAAAGTTTCTTCCTAACAGTCGACGGAGAGGATGAAGGGAAAAGAAAAAAGAAAAATTACGCGTTGAAACGAACGGCGTGTTGCTCGTTAAAAAATGCCTGGCGAACATCAGGCTGGAGATGGGCGATGGTTGGTTGGCCCGTGGGGACTGTATCAAAGAGGCGCGAGAAAGAAAAATATCAGGGAACGTGTGTCGTCGCGTCGTGGCAAGATCGTGCGCTGGCATCTCATTAGTCCGCGAATCCTCCGCGCTAATGAGATTAATTATCGCAGAGATGTCGGGTCTCTCTCTCTTTCTCTCCCTCCCTCCCTACCCCCTCTCTCTCTCTCTCACTCTCTCTCTCTCTCTCTCTTTCTGTCTCGATCTCACGCAGAAGGAACGCGAGAAGCAATCGGCTCGCTAAAGAAAGAGAAAAAAGAAAAATCGTGACAAACAATCGTACATGCCGTTCGATGGTAAGTACACGCGACGGCACTAATTTCACGAGAGACTCGTTAATTGTTCGCGGTGTTGCTCCACTCTCGTCCTGCTCGATCTGTGACACGCAGCGGGCAATTTAATGCAAAGATTCGATTCGATGGGTTGAATCGAATAAAGATCAAAGTAAACAGGAGCTTGGTAATTTATTTAGAAAATGCCATAGGTAGATGTACATCTTTTGCGAGACGATACACTCGCGCTAGTCTTTCAATGAATTTAAATTCGCGTTTCTCGTTGAGGTGCTCGATCGTCGCATTTCAAACCAACCAAAGTACGAGATCCTTGATGGTCCTTCGGTCTATCGCGTTTAATCGGCCGAGTCAAATCCGCTTAGTCCGAACCACGATAAAATCTATCACGAGCGAAGAATGTTATCGGGAATTTTCGATAATCGATAGGTAGCCGATCGACAAGGGCATAGTTGGCATTCGCAGGTGCGGATTGTTCTGGAATATTACGTTTGCCCCTGTGGCTCTGTATCTATACGATGATCGGTAATGACAGTGACCTCAGGGGTTCTGAACCCGGACAGATTTGAATAATTTCTGCGATTCAACCGTGGCGCGCCACCGCGACGTATCAGGAATCCTGTCTTTAAAACGTATCGGGGAAGAAGCGAATAAACGACTGCCGATTAATCCGCCGTTTTTCCCATTAAACAATCCTTGCTGAATCGTGCAACGAATGAATTTTTAATTTCGACTCGATCGGCGATCGATCGATCAACGATCGCATTTCGTTGGACTTTTATTTTTCATATCCTATATCGATGAATTTATAATAATGAAATTTGATTTTTCAGCACGGTGTAATTATATTTTATGACAGAATTTGTGTTCAAGGTTTTGTTATGTTACTACGAGACGCTCTGTTGCCGGTTGGAAAATTTGAACGAAAAGACGTGTACGTAATCGTATTCTAGAGGAGACGCTTTGACATTGCGGCGTTAAAAAAGAAAAGGAAAAGACGAGAAGAGCGTGGGAAAGAGAAAGAGAGAGAGAGAGAGAGAGAGAGAGAGAGAGAGAGAGAGAGAGAGAGAGAGAGCGGTCTCTAGTTGAGCCGTGGTGTCGCGTCGGCGCGATAAACTATACATTGCTTGTATAAGTAACAGGCCTTAGGACTTGAGACTTCGAACGGCTATAGACGGATCGACTCTAGGCGGTCGACCGGCGAGAAATTTTACCAAGTCGCTTCGTGTAACTGCAAATTTACTCGACTAGCTAAATCGACGGGTCGACCAACTTTCTGGCCAACTGGGGCCAGAAAATTGCTCGCCAGTCAACCACTTGGTCGACCGTTGGATTCGGTAGCCGATCGAACACAACTTTCTACCAGCCTACACAACTACATTTTTATGTTCGCACACGAAAACTTTACTCGCCAAACGACCCTGAGTCGTTAAGCTTAGTCGAGCAAATTTGCATTCGCTATTTACACAAAGCGCAATTTAGACGCCGCGCCGCCGCGACTACAGAGGACAGGTGAGCAACGTATTTGCACCTTCCGAGGATGCCTTCTTCCGTATTTTCCTGATGAACGACGACGAATGTAAAAAGGTCACCGCAAAAATTTTACCAAGAACATATTAGCACCAATAACACATAAAAAATACGTATTAGCAGCTGGAAAATTGAGGAAAATTTCTTATTTTACTTTATTCGTATCGTAATGGAAAAGATTGGCTTAAATGGCAATAACATGGTGCGTGTGAAGTAGTACGATATAATTGAATCTTCGAGCTTATGAAAATTGCAAATGACTTTAGGCGCGTAAAGGAGAAAATTAGTTTACGTACATGTGCATACATACCTATGTCCATAGTATAGTTAGTGTATTTATTATACGTAGATATATACAGTTTGCGATATAAAAATGCAGTAGAGATATTGGTGATAAGCATTATATTACGATAAGCACGTAAAGAAGATAAGAAAATGCTACAGTTCGTTTAGCCGCTTGGATACGGGGCGTAACTACATCTACCAACTGGTATTGTGATTCATATTCGCAGAATGATAACGTTGAGGCACGATCTACCATGGCACGATTACGAGGATTTACGATCCTGCGCTTATATTTCTCGCAATTATCATGCGATAATTCGGACTCTTCGAAACTAAACAAAATAATCTAATCGTTTAAGTAATTTTAACGATCGTTTATATCGTTTATTCGTTATATCATTTATCATTTATCGAGCCAAGCGTTAGTGCATTTACCGTCAACAAATAAGGAGC
Source organism: Bombus fervidus (assembly GCF_041682495.2). Classification (NCBI taxonomy): domain Eukaryota; kingdom Metazoa; phylum Arthropoda; class Insecta; order Hymenoptera; family Apidae; genus Bombus; species Bombus fervidus. Next base: position 20,147,279 of record NC_091519.1, read on the forward strand.
GTATACAACTAACAGGATTACGAAACGAAATGAATTTTTGTTACGGGATGTTGGAAACTATCTGTTAATTACAAACACCCCTAGTCTGGGTTACGCAAGCTCTTTTACGGCACGGTACGATACCATGTTGTCAAACCTATCTTACGGATATTCTACGCATCGATATCGATCGCTAAAATATTAGCTTGGTCTTTCTATTCCTGCAAAATCTCTGACGGCGTCTGCTTAATTGGAAAATTAAATCGACAACTTTCAAGGAATTGTCTCGTCGATTATTTTTATTGCAATTTACACAGAGAAACGTGACCGCTACGAAAGTACGAAAGTTTAAAGGCGATAATTACACGACGTATGCGAATTTCGATGGTCGATCATGCGACGCGTCCGAACCCCCGGCAATCGTTAGCCAAGGAAATGAAAGATAAACTACGATCGAGTACACAAGTCCGAAGACTGAAGAGGAAAGACGATCAAAGAATTAAAGCGGCTAACGAATACTTACGTAGTTGAGAGATACTGGCATCGCTTCGTCCAGAGTAGAAGAAGCCTCGCGTTTAGCTTCGCCTCTTGCCTAAGTGTGCAACTAAAGCTGCATTAATTAGCGAGTTGGCCTCACCTCGCCGAATGTGACGGCGCCGTCCCGCGTTGGGCCATTTGCAAACTGAAGAAAACGCGCGGTCAAAGGAAAACGGCGGTTCTTCAACGTCATTAAACCAAGCAACGCAACGATAGCATTAACTACAGACGTCGTTAAAGCTATTACTTTTTCCTTCTTTCTTTCCTTTAAGAGCCACTAGGGCATTTCCCTTCACGCGAACCATTTTCAGCGATTAACAAAACAATCGATACGGATCTTCTTTCCCTTGTTTCCATTCTCTCCCCGTCTCCCCCATTCTCTCTCTCTCTCTTTAACATCCCATACATTTTCCGCTGAACATGAAATTTGGAAGAGTAAATTGTTAGTGATAATTGCAAGATTTTTTTCACAGAATAATAAAAAGATTGCATAGAATAATAAATTGCGAGAGGATGGTAAAATATAAAAATTTACTTAATCGTCTAGAGATCGATGCGGTAATCTTAATCAATCGCGTGAAATGTTGGATTTTTTCAATTTCTTCCATAAATTGCCCTTTTTAGAGTCGGATTTAGTCGTTAATAGTAAGAGGTTACGTACGCTCGTCTGAATCGGACGATCGATACGATCTTTAGACGAACTGTCGCCTAAACAGCTTAACTAATTCGCATATCCTAACAAGAATACGGTTGAAAATAGATGATATTAATTTAATCCCATTTTCCATTTTACTCGGTCGCCTGCTGCACTGACGCGGCAACAATATCATATCTCAGAGTTAATATTTTTCAGAAGATATCGTATTTGCTCTGTGTAAGCAGCCCTCGTGCAATCAACTACTCGATGCACCACCTTCTAAGCAAATATAGTCGCGTTCTGCGGTTGGTAACGGCTTTCGGTCGAATGAAATACCGCGTGAAACGTGGGTGGATACATGTACAACAATGTACATCGAAGCATAAATGGATTGCCAAACGAGAATCAACTTCTGAAAGTCTGACTCATCCGTACATTCGTCCCACGCTATCTCCTTTTATCCACACAGGGTCGAATCGGCCTAATGCTAGACTGCAATATCAAGCGATTCGTCGAAATGTTCAGGGCACGATGTTCTTTCCAATTACGGGAAAAATACACTAGTTTATTATTATAGGATCATAACCGCCAGCGAGACGTTCGAGCGGAGATCGCGAGAGTTCGAGCAGGGTTGTTATTGCTCTTAGCGGGGGTTATTGTTTGTCCGAGTGGATCGACGTTCGAGGGATCGGGTGCTTGTTAAATCATAGACCAACCGATTCTTTGTCCATTGAACGTGTTCTGTATTCGTCGAGTAAAGTCCAATGTATGTACCTTGCGTGGTTGTAGTATCGATCGGTAATAATAGGTATTGATATTTTAAAAATTTTGGATTTCTTTTCTAATCCACGTTCGGGGATCACGATCGATACTGTGAAATTTACACAAATTTTGCGGTCTTCAAATATATGTATACCTACTTACATACATACTTAATTCGCTTGTAAATCGATAGATATTGCATTTAATTGGAATCATGAATCTTCGCTGTACCGTATCAATCCTTCGAACCAGAATTAACTTATCCGATTGTGCCAGCCATTGTTTAACGGAAACAAAGCACATCGGAGAACGATGAACGTGTCACCGATGCGATCGAACCTAGCCAATGCAGTGCAACGGCATGAAGCGTCTAGTATCCAGATGCTTCGAGTATCCTCGTGACGTTGGAACACGTGCTAATTAACGATGTTCAGATACCGCCCCATTTGGCTCTACCTTTAATACAATAGCAAGGCAAGACCAGGAATCGTCCGTCCATCCTGCTTTGTTTCCGTTTCGCCTAGAAATCGCAGCCTATATATTTCCCCTTTGTTCTCCGTTATTCGCTTAATCGCTGAACCCGATCGCCTCGCGTTCATCCGGATCCACTTTCGAATTTATTTCACACGTATCGAAACACCTAATTCCCTTCGTTTGCCATCTAAAAGATGCGTTTGAAAATAGTTCAATTTAGTTCCAGCAAGTGAAATTAATTCCTTGCCACTGAAAGATTTTGTCTATCGTATGGATCGATTCACCCCTTGTTAAAACAATGTATATAATTGGTAAACGTTTCACCAAGATAATTCACCATTTATAATTTGATAAAAGAGGTTTGTGTGCTTGCGCAAACAAGCAAGCCCCCCCCAGCGCGAGTGTTCGCTCCTCGGAAAAGCCTCGAAAGCTCGTTTAAATCGAGGCTTGCGGCTAACGTCTGCCGCGTGATTGGTCTGGAAACGTAAAAGAGGTTCATATCTGAGTAGTTTCATGTTGCGAATTGGAAGGTGAACGCGCAGAAACGAACATCGAAAGACGTTTTGCACGTTTGTTCCTCGTCATTTTCTGCGCGCAAATCCCTTCCGCCGTATCTCCCCGCTCATAGTCTAGACCAACTAAACTAATAGGATATATCGCCGGCGATCAAGCTATTTCTCTATAAATTTAGTAAAAGAAAATAAAAAAACAGCTTGCAAGTTGTTCCTTTGTAAATTTTATTTACATAACAACATACATAACAACATAACACACATTTTATTTACAGTATTTTCTCACGCGTCGATTTTCAACGCGTGCGATTTTTACATCGCAGCGCGTTATTTCTGCTTCTCAAATTTCTGCAGCGCAGCGACCGAATCTATGCGCACTTTGCGGCAAGAAAAAGGTATAAAACGGATACGTATATATACGATACCGCGGTTCCCTTTTTCTCTCCGAGGGACGCTTTTATCGGAAACGGATAATATCGTCCGCGATATACGCGACACGGCCAAGACCGGAAAGAAGTAATACAGCTCTTTACGCTCCACCCCTACCCGTGTCTTCTCGCCTCGGCTCCGTGTTCATTACGCTGGTTTTACGACAACATTTTTCTCCAGTGTCGCGCGGCTTCCTCTCTCGCGAGGGCTCGTGTCGCGCGTTGCGTCTCGTCGCCGTATTTTCGCTTGCAAATTCTCGATACACTCGGTGCACGGGCCAATATTTTCCCAGCGAGAATCGATGTTCTCTCGTCTTTCTCGCTCGTAGCCTTGCTTCCGTTCAACATCCTTCGTTATTTATCTCTATCGCCGTACGCGTTTACCCGCCAAGTTCGTTCAATTAATTTTTCTGTGATTATTAGGCACGCGTATGAACAGTATCGAGATTCGAAGATCTTTCATCGATACAACTACACGATTATCGAACCGAAACCTGTCGTGGACACGATCGTATCAATGATATCGGCTAAGGATTAAATATTTAGAAGATCGAAACGACGCAATGAAACTTTTATCTTTCCAATTAGAAAAGAAGAAAGCAACAGTCAAGAGCGCTGCTAAATTAAGATTCTGACGAGTTAAATCAAGTGATTTTACAATTGATGTGTCATATCGCACGAGCCGAACGTTGTCACTGAACTCCAAGGAACAAATAAACGATCGTGGTCCGAGTCGTTGATCGCTAGTAAGATGAAATTATGAGATTCGACCGACCCGACGCGACACGACGCGACACGACGCGACGCAACGCGACACGACGCGACGCGACGCGACGCAACGAACAGAATAATAAAATGCTTTCGTCGGATCGGATTTATTGTTAAAAGCAGCGAGAACGCATTGTTCCAAGTTTTTCGATTAAAAGTTCCCCGGTATCATTCGCTCTTCCTTTGGCTCCGTAAAACGCTTCTGGTCGGTTATTTACGTTTTCGCTGACTTGGAAGATAAATTGGGTTCGTTGCTGAGACAGACTTTGAAGAAACAATAGCCAGTATTGGACAGTGTTGTATGCGTGAGAGAAAAATTCAGGCAAACAATCTTTAATTTGAATATTGCTTCTCGTAGAAGAAAGAATTTTTTCGCCCGTTAAAAGCAGAAAAATCACGGATTCATCGCGTAATTGGATAATTCGATAAAACATCTGGATAATTTACATACTTTCTGGATACGTACTTGTCGTTATGGCACAGTAATTAGTAACGACGTTAATTAGTAATTGCAGCTAGATTTCGTAAAATCGCTGGAACATTGCAAAATTCGAAACCCCCAAGATGATAACTTACTTAAACCCCGTTAATTTCACGCGGAACCGTACCTGTCGCATTTTATTAAGAAAAAAGATCCCTGACATCGGTGCGAGAAAGCGATCGATGTGTCATCGAATGACCCAATTCGTCTCTTTCGAATAAGTGCCATCGCTGCCAAATACTATTAAGTACTACTAAATACTAAATACTAAGATATTAAAATATTACAGCTACATATGTACCTACTTTACTTAGATACTTGCTTTATTCGTTTACTTCTAGCACTGAAATACTCTATCTGCGCTACCTAGTTAGTACCAATATCATAATTTTCCGAACTAAATTTTACCATCCTCTGTTACGTTGGATTCATTTTTAAGCGACTCCGCCGTTCTTTTTTTCTTTTCCTTTTTTCTTTTTTCCTTTCTTTCTTTCTTTCTTTCGTTTAACAACGAATAACAACGAAAATGCGACCAGAGTATCGGCGATTTCTGGAAAAACTCCCTTTATTCGCGTTGCGCACTGCGTCAAACTGCGTTTCACGATTTGTACTACAAATTGTAGATATAATTCCTCGCCTGCAATTAAAGCAGCCGTTGTGTAGCAGAGTAGTAGCCTTCCTTAATGTTCGTTCGCTGTTCCGACGCGACTAGCAAGAATGAAAATGATTCGCCTTCCCTATTAGGTTCTTATTTAGCATGGGCCGATGCTCCGTAGCGTGTACGGTAATGTACACGCGTGTATCGAAACACGGCGCAGTCACACAGGGTGCATCGATGTTTTACCTACCGTTAATCGCAACGACGCGACGGAGAAACCACTACGGCTGGCGGTCGTAAAATGTCGTTTATCACCCGCTAAAGTCATTTCCCGCGCTACCTCCGCGGGACGCCATTAATACGCAAATTGCGAGCAGAAATTCTGTGGGTCGAGACGCGACCACGATAACTAATACCTATGCAAGTCGTTACGGTTCTGGAAAGTCATTGGGTGTTTCTATGATTCGCTCTGAACCGGCAAGAATTCCAGATCGTTATTCACGTGGTAACATGAAATTATATTTATTTATTTATTTATTATTTTGTTTAGTTAAGAATCGAGGAGTTAAAATGTTAAACGATATATGTAGATATTAGAAATAGTATAATATCATTAATCGTAAAATATAATACGCAGCGAAGCAAGTAAAGCGTACAAATCAGTAGTAAATTTAAGTAATCTGATATACGCGTGAATGTACGTATGTATTTCGATAGCATTCGTGAAAAAATGATAGAGCGTATATTTGTATACTACTACGAAAGTCGTTAAAACATTTCGAGGTTTAGAAAAAGTCGCGTGTAATAGAAATGAAATAAGAGTTTTCCTATATTAACGAACGTGTACAATATTTTCTATTTTATGGATCAATTGGTAAAACGGCAAAAATTAATCACATAAAAACGATTCGTTCGACAACGTTCTACGTAATGAATCGCTGACGGTGGTCGATACATACGCTTATGTATCACAAACTATGTATTTTGTTATTGCGAGTCGAAATTCACGCGGATCGTGTTTTTTACGATCGTCCCACTCGCTCCGCAAGTTCCGTCCAGAATTTTATTATTACGCCGAGCGAGAACGAACTGGTCGAGAAAATAGCACGAAAGTCGGCCGTAAGAATACAGCGAAAGAAAGGAGAAAGGGATAAATAAACATATAAGAGGAGGCCTGGTCGTTTCACGGACAACCTCCAATAATAATAACGGATAATAAATAATTATATCTTGTATTTTATAACATTGTATAATAACTTAAATTTAACTTACGCCGAATACTCGACGAGATGTATTATTATGTCTGCGAAATATATATATATATATATATCTATATACGACTACTAATTACGTATACGTAATTTACATCTATAAGATAGTCGTCGGAAAAACGTTTCACAGCGACCTTTTTTATCAACAATCGTTCTTATCGACACGAGGGTGAAATTCTACATTTCTTTTTGAATAACTTGGACGCTAAGAAAAATAACTTTTTTCATTTCTCGTTTAACATTATGCATCGTCGAATGAGAAATTCAATTACATACAAGATTTATGGTAAAAGAAAGGAATCGATCGATTAGACAACATACTATAAACTTGTATTGTTTTCTTTTTTCTTTTTTCTTTCTTCCTTTTTTTTTTTTTTGTTTTAGAATTTTCATATGAAAATTAAATTAATTTTCACGTCTGTATTACTCAGGTTGCAGTATCGTCGAACGCGCGTATAACGACCGATCACGAAAATGGGAACGTATTACGTGAAACGGGGTAAGAACGGAACACAGCTGATGCATCTTTCTGTTAACGTGGGAACGCGAGAATGAAACACAACGCGAGAGCGCTTATCGTTAGTAGAACAAGGACTAAAAAGGGTTGGGAGTGGGCGAGGGTGAGAGAAGAAAGATGGAAAATCTGTGGACACAAAGAAAGCACGAGTAGAGGAGAAACAAAGTAATGGAAAAGGAAGGTCGAATATCTGGTATGGTACAGATAGAGGCGACCTAAGCAGGCTGGACGAAACTGTATAGAAAAGAGAGGAGAAGAGAGGACGTAACGATAGGCAGAGATAAAGAAGCGCGAGAGAGAAGGTCGACCGGGTGCAGGACACGCGCGTCGCGTCGGTGCGACTAGGATGGAAAGACAAGAGATCGTACTCGATGCTCGTTGGGTGAAGTTAGCAGTCGATGCGCACACGCCACGCGCTCCGGACGTACGTACGTACGTATCGTTCCTCTCTCCGGTTCGGTGTTTCGTCGCGTCGCGTTGTCCGTTCGTTCCTTTCTTGGTTTGTCAACGTGTCCGTTTCGAGCCAGGGAAATCTGCTGCGCGGCTTCCGTTCGAAATTCTTTCCTCCGCGACACTCTACACGACAGAAACTCGGTCGACCGACGATCTTCATCGTCTCGATCGTTTCTCAGCCGCCGCATGCGACCGGTTACGAATTTCAAGAAAACCGATTCTACCAGTGCAGTGGTACATTTAGAATTCACGATGCTTGTGATATATTAGTATCAGTGAGCTACTTATTCTGTGCAGTTTTCAACATTCCTGTGTGTGTGTGTCGAGTATACTCGAGTTTAGGAGAAAACTACGACGCGTTACCTTATCGGAAGACTTGGATGGTTCCTTGGAATGTTGGTTTCTCGTTGATGCCCGAGGAAAACGGGTCGAACCGTGAAATCGAAAGCCAGGTAAACTGGTCGTTTCTCTAAAAACGATCGTGTTACGACGTGATCCGTGCAACGTCGAGATTCGGTCGAATTAGATCGATAATTCGAATATTCGTGGTTTGAATGCTTTTATGAGACTACGGTTCTATCTTATAGATCGTTTATATTACGTACTTGTCGGACGAATCATCTACGTACACGCACGCACGCACGTACCAACACCTATATACCTATACCGTACGTATATATAAATATTTACTTGCAAGGAAAAATCGTTTGGTAAGATAAATTTATTTATCGCCGGTAATACGTGACCCGCTGTGCCCGTGTCCCTCGCACGTACTTTTCGTCACTCCTACGGATCTACGGTTTCCGTCGTTTGATTCGTTACGCATCTCCGTTTCTCTCTGTCATATTATTCATACGTGGCTCGCATTTCACACAACGTTTCGTTCACACAGATTCTCGTTCATCGATAAAACATTATTGAACGAAGCGTGTTTTAAACAGAGACGAAAACTTTTGTTTGCTTTGCATTTAATATTCATTATTTAAAATTCGATTTGATATGCTTATAAGGAACGCATATGTATACAACCTCTGTAGTTCGAATTTCTGTTTCTTGAATATAAGATGAGAAAGCCGAACAACCAATAGATTTCAATCGTCTCCTTGTGATTTGAACAATCGAGTTCGAAATTGGCCGGCGCTCGATTCAAAATACTCTTACAAAGCGATCGTTAAGATGGGTGTGACTATATGTTGGACCAACGAAATTTTCACCAGTTATATATCGTGTCGCATCACGCTCAATTTTCTCCCTTGATATTTTTCGGATGGCATTTAAATTTTAAAGGCGAACGCCGGACGACGCGAGAACGGTGGATCAATCGTGGCTGCACGATGGCAATGACAGAATGGTGTTTATTAATAACTTTGTGACAGAAGTAACGTGCCTGTTTGAACGAACCTTCGAGCCTTCGTGCCTTCGTGTTTTTCTCACGTAACGATAAATCACGATGTCCTGTTGTCAGCGAGCCGAACCAACATAACGAAACTTTTCCGTTTCCATCACATATCGTACGCGCGGTATGTGTACGTGAACCGCTGGCGCCTATGACTCATTTCACGGGCGTGTATCGTGATTTTTTGCGGTTGAAACGCCGAGACGCAAGATCGTAGGAAGGAATATGGTTACATCCGCATTCTGTCTCCGAGGCGTCTAGATATGTATATCTATGTACCTACTATACATCTACGCCCTACGAAACGAAGGAAAAGCGAACGAACGGTTTAAACTCAAATTCATTCATTTTAACAAGCTAACAAATTTCTCCCGCTGCCTGCTAACTTTTACGACATTTTTTAACCTCATTCTCAAGATTAGCACATTGGTTTAAAAGAATGGTTTATTATACGAGAGATAAAATTTATATGGCGAAATCGTGGTACCAAACTTTCTTTCGATTTACAATGTCGAAACAGGATCGATCGACATTTCTTTCGAGCCACACTTTCTAAAAACATCTCCCCTTATGCAAGGTTAATTATTAAAACACGATTATTTCTGCTTACGTTCGTTACAAACACATTAAAATGTTATACGACGAATATCGTTGACAAAGACAAGCGACTATATCTAACTGATATAATATAATTTGGATATTGTTTCGCATAGATAAATGTTGAGATATTTGATTGCTTGAAACGCGTGTGTATACGTACATCTACGGATACGCGCTACCGATGGTCAGATATCATATACTAATTGTACGTATGTATCGCATGGTACCCAGATCCCTTCACATGGAACTTGGCCTCGATACACGCTTCGAGGTAAATCTCGTCGCGACAATTATCGTTACAAGAACATTCCAGCATGACCTACATAATAACCCTTGGGCCCAACAATGTCCGCAATATATCGATATTCGTTAAGCATGGAATTTACTTACTTATTACGGACATCGTATTACGTATATGTATGTATAATAAAACATACCGTAGAAGGAATTCAGAGATGAGATCATGGCAAGTGCATGAAAGTAGGCGGTCGGTCGATTCAATAAACAGCAGCACGAAGGTCACAGGCTTAAGTCATCCAATGTGTTAACATTTTTATTTTCGACTCGCTCGTTCTGGCCTCTCGTTTATACGAAATAACTTGAAATCGACGATCGCGGCATCTCGTTAATCATTGATCGTTAATAAAACAACGTAGCATTAACAGCAAAGCTATCGACGATAGCCGATAAAAAGCTATGATCCATCTTTACGAGTAGATTTTCTCCTTGCACGGGTATGGTGTCGTTTGTAAGGCGATAGAAGAACAAAGTCGGTGATTTGATCGACAGATGGTGGTACTCCAGTCTCTTGTTCCATTTATTATGGACGAAAAATCGACGACCATGTTCTTCGACCGTGAACCCCATCCACGCAACGCCACGTCTCGAGCGAACTTAATGTCACGGGCTTTGCTGGTAACGGGGAGTTGTTAATTAATTGAACGAAGCGAACCTCTACACAGAGCAGAAGCAGATATTTCTCGTTTCTTCTTGTTCACCGGCAATTTTATCCTCTCGTTGTTTTCATTATTGCCGCGCGTCATATTCAAACTGGTTCGATCGATTCAACGAATCTTTATTTCTCACGATTTTTTATGGTAAAAGGATACGCGTTTAGAATTTGGTTCGATGCAACCGATACAATTTTCCAACACATACGTTATTAATCTCAAATAATCTATCGGGTATTCCGTTAATTGGCTCGTTTCTTCCATAACTTTATAACTTTTACTCTTGTAATTTAACTAATTAACGTACAGTTTTGCCATATGGTTTTGCTGTTGGTACAAAGATTGAATTAACTACTAATCGTTACGTATTCGTTACGGATTGCAAAAGGAAAAGTCGCTAGTAAAAGATCTATCGAAATAAAGAAATGCTCATGGATGTATCAAAATAATTGTGTTTCGATTGGCCAACACAGTATTAACCAGTTAATACTTCTATTATACGAAGCGCACTCCTTAAGATGGGTTTATATTATCCGTTGAGATACGCAATTGAAAAAAGAAAAAAACCGATTACCGGTTACGACATGATTATTCTGCCCAAACAGACACAGAGTCGGAACGCGCATGTTAGTTTCTGCTTGAAAACGGCACGAAGAATAAAATATTCCTCCGTCTCGTGTCGTACAGTGGATATCGTTCGATAATCTTTTCACATTTATCTCTCGTAAGTGTCACACCTTTTGAACGATACACATATACACGTACATTTCATTATTAAGCGGTAGAAGAAGTATTGGCGGAAACGTGAGAAACGATATCGCCGGTCCATCTGTCGTTCCATCGAAAATGTCCGATTCGTGATTCTCAGTATAACGCGTACTATCCGAATGTACGCGTTTACACTTTGGACGCTTTCCGACAACTTCCGACACGGAATACCTTCCCGCACGCGTGTGAGACGTAAGGCCGCGTCTCTCCATTCCGCGTCGGTATTTGCCAATGCGGCCAGCGGCCAATGCGGTAGTGCCAAGACAGACGTCTCTTCGCTTGGGAAGCCGATCGGCTCTGCATAGGCATGCCGATCGATTTACCGACCGTTGTCGGTATAGAAATGTCTGACGACGAGCGGAACCGTGCCGTCGTAAGCCGTAACCGTTCCGTCTCCGAACGGATATGTAATACGCATAAATCCACCTTCATAGTCGATACACTGTCAGACTTATTTTCAAAAGGAATTAGAAATGAAGTGGCACGATTAACCATAGAATTTGTCGAGTCAGAATTGCTCTTTGCAAAATAGATCGCGATCAATCATTCTCCGTTGCCTTCGTATTTTACGATGATTTTTCAATGTCGCTTATTAATGTCTCTTTATGTTATCCAATTTTGTGATCTTTTCCTTCGACAAATTTTTCTATTTTATTTATTCACCTTGTTTGAAAAGAGCGAGGCGGAGCTTTGAAAAAACGATAATCTTTTATTTCGTCGTTAAATTATTTCTTCTTTTTAGTTTTCCGTTTCTCAAGATACGTAAATATAAAGCGAAGAGAAACAGAAAGAAATTGAAACTTATTTGCCGCACGCGCGCGTACTTCGGTGCATAAATTATGTCTTGAATTTGATTAATTATTTATATGCATTCTTAGCACGCGCGCAGTGTTTATTGCTGCATTTATGAGTCATGCAAGACGCGCAGCTGCAATTGTCAGAATTGAATTTGTTTAGGATGATAGTGGTTAGAAGATCTTTGAAAGGATAACTACGTTTTTAGGGAATTTCTAGTGCCATCTTCGTGTGAGAATCAATCAATTGAAACAGAACTTTGAACATTTATTACGTATACATTTTATATCGGACAGTTTATTACAAGGACATTTTATAAGGACAGTTACCTATATTTGAAAGACAAACGAGAAATTCTTCGCTTGGCCTTCATCTTACGTTTGAGAAATAAACGTACAATTTGTAACGTGTAAGTTTATTTTCTATTATATGAAAGTTGCCGCGTTCTATTCTATATCGAAAACACGAGCCATCTGGCGCTAGAACCAAATGTCACTGCCGTAAACAGCGTAATGGGAAAGAGACTCTATTTACGAGTGTGCAATACGAAGATTTGCGTCGAGAGAAGGGAGAGAAGTACTGGTTTTTGGAAAACTCGTAACGTGTAACGCTAAATGGAAGAAGGCCGTTTTTCAAACGCATTTCTCCATAGTACAGGCTGTTCTGTATCTAATTTCCTGCAAGTTTTCAGCATCCCTCCTTTGGTATCGCACATGTTTCACACACGTGTTACGCTATTATGTCAATCGTTACCACATGGATAAATGCACCAACGATACATTCTCCAAGGACTAGCTTCCGAGGCATGTTTACCAGCATGTAAACGAACAAGCAACGTGAACGACAGGAAACACGCGTTGAACAAATTTTCTTGAATCTCAAATCTATTTAGCTTTTTTAATATATTTTAATATCCTATCCTCGCGTATAATAGTGGCACGTTATGTTATGTTGCGTTATGTTGCGTTATGTTGCACGATCGTTAGATTACGACGGTAAACGTTGAATTGGATCCGCGATGTTCGAGGATAGCCAGCCCTGGTTTACAAATTCCGTTTCGAATTATTTGACTCGGAGAACAACTCTTGTTTGGTAGCGTAGAACCGAGTATATCGTTTGACTTGGCTTCGCTTAGCTCGAAGAATCAGCTTTATCGTTCGCTTGTTCTCTCGGTATGATCTTTTCGCTCGAATGTCCGAACGAACCTAATCTCTCTTTCGAGGGAAGGCTGAAAAGGCAGACGAGAGTGTAAGAAGGTGTATAGATTTCGAAATACTTGGAACATTTGGATTTTCTATTTGTAATGGGGCGGATCTAATATCAATGGCAAGATAGGAGCATGGCGTAGTGGTGGGGTGGTAGCTGACGTTGAAAATTTCTGCAAAAAGATACGAGTTAGGGCGAAATATACCGTTAGAAGACAAATTTGAGCATATCGCATATCGAAAAAAAAAAAAAAAAAAAAAAACAAAACGAATATCAAGCGAGACGTAATTTGCAAAAAAAGATCTTCAGATTGACAAGAAGAGAACCTTTCAAGGAATATCGAAATATTTCGCTACTCCGTTTGTTGCCGGATTATACCTTCCTTTATTCATTAAGCTTCGCTGTTACCAAGCAGAACAGTACCTTCAACATCGACGTGTGCGCGTCGTAGGTTACAGCCACGCGCGTTTCGGCCGATCATCGTGCCACGCGTACATACGTATCTTACATAATACATACATTGTACATATATTCTGAAGTTTACGATGTTATCTATAACTCTTATGATATATTTGTTACAGCGACCTGACAAGCGTATCGAACAGTTTTTTGTATTTGATCAGGCAGGCCGCCTGCAATAGTTAAAATATCCGTATAGTTGTATCGTACGCGCACGATACGGTATCACAGTAAATCCGAAGAGGTATACCTATGTATCTTACGCCCGCTCATAGGTCCACCGGAACCCGTGTAGCTGACTTAAAGGTTGTACCAACGAATTATACGCGGTGAATATGCGCTGTTAACGAACGGTAACCATTAACCCTTTCATATAGAGCTTCACATCGTAATGTTTGCAATATTTGCTCAAGGACCAAACAAATATTTCCAACGAATCAAGGCGAATTCTATTTTACGAAAAATCAGCGAAATGTTGGCAAAAAATGCATGGTACACGCGATTCTCGTCGCGAATGTAATAATACCCGAATCCAGGGGGCAAGCAATCGGACCAGTTCGCGTTCTTCCACACATCCGTGGAGTACACTTTTCGTCCGTATTTTACTACTAGCCACTTTTCCAGCGGCTTTTCACATTAAAAGAAAAGAGTTTGCACGTAGGTAGATTTAGAAAGCTCATCCACTCGCTCGGGCGATTTTCTCTCGATTTTTCATTTTTAATGTGTTTACGTTAGGTCGGCTAACATTCAAAATGAAACGTTACATACATTACTTGTTCCGACCCGTCTTGTTTCTTCGATCTGTCATTATCCGATTTATTCTATCTGATTCGATCTGTCGTTATTCGTTATCGAACGTTGATAAATAATCTCTTAACCCCTTGTAACCGGATTAATATCGACTTTGCTCTCGAAGAAAACAGATAGTAGTGCAATTATCTGCCTCCCTGTTCTACATATACATATTTATATACGTATACATTTACAATTCGCTCCATGTTACGAATGCTGAATGCAGCGCCATTGCCGAAGGCTCCTTTTTCTATTTATCGCATTAACGCTTTACTTTTCCAAGTATCGTGTCGCACGAAAGCTTCCAAACTCGAGCAGCACTTTTTTTTATCTTCTTTGTACGTACATGCTCTATAACTCTGAGTTGTTTATCGAGTTTCGTAGCTAACTCGAGGGCATTTGGACAAATGCTAACGACGATAACGAGGCGTGAATATCGCAAGTCGTATTTCGTTACAATTAATTTAATTAGTAATCAGAGCACGTTATGGCGAGAATTTAACGGATCGTCGGATGAGAAAGACGATCGGAGAAAGGGAAACATGCGCCGGGCAATGGGCTTCGAATGCAAAGTAAATTCACGATTCGAGTAAATTTAATTAGTTGGAACTTGAAACGTTCGAACGTTTCCAATCCTGTTTGGACGAGGCTGGAAATGTTTGGTGCAGGCAAATTCACAATTTTGCAACCGTTGCGCTTTCTTTCGTTTGATCGAACGAAATTTAGCTCGTATAGGACAAGTATGGCACGCAGGGGCGGTGAGCGTATGATATGGTGAAGTATGTACAATGTACATACGTATTTCTTGAAATATTTCTTGAAATGGCTTCGACGAGGGATGCTGACAGCGGTAACTCGAGAGACTTGGTTGGGTCGATCGACTTATCGTTTTTGCTGTATTCTGCACGCACGTTTTTCGATCTTCGGCTTTTCGGCGAAGATCATAAGCACGCGGCTACCGCTTTCCTACCGTTACGATACGGCCGCGTCGTCAACGATCGCTGCGACAGCATCAAGGCTTATGCCATCGTCGTCGCTTTTCCCTAAAAGCTTTCTGCTTTTCCTCTCCATTAGACTAAGATTTATATCTGCCTATTGAATAACTGCATATAAACAAATAAATATATATATACATACACTTTGTTATATATGTATAGTTGTAGCGTTGAATACAAAATAAGATTTGCGATTGGCTATAGTCATTTGTAAATAAATCTTTCGCAAGTTTAAAATTATACGTACCCCCGCGCTGTTCAGGGGTTAACATCTCTACATAGGAGGTATGATTCGATTTTTTAGATAGATTAGCGTAGGAAGTGGAAAGTACGCGTTATACTTAAATATAACGTAATTAAAAATATGATAGCAGCTATATATAATAAAACATAGCTACTAAAGGAACAAAAGAGCTTTTTCTGAAACCTAGCTCTCATGTTTTAATTAGGAAACGTAGTCCCGTATTTCCACGTGGAATCCAAACACTTGGAGAGTTTTAGAATCCATGCAGCCAGAAGCGTGCATAGACGAAAAAGGACCATCTTCGTCGTCGATCCGATCTTTTAATTCAGAGTACGACGTTACCACCTGCGAAAATCACGCTGGTGCAACCGGCAATCCCGTGCTCGCTAATACCGTTATCGAACCATGAAATTCCCAGCTGGAGACGATGCCTGATATTCCGCTAACATTAAAGTTCCGTAATTGCATCGCTGCGAGCGCAATGGGAAATTCCAAACTGAATCGGCTTGGCCGCTTCCATAACGGCGATGCAGCTGCATGGAATTTAACCTGTTAACAAATTAGCCGGGGGATTTGTTAATCGGGATTCGTCCAACGAGAGCCGGTGGTTACATAGCGTATGATTAAACCACCGATCGAAATTACACGAGACTCGTTAATATTCTGTAATAAGTGTAATTAACTCGGTTAGGTGTTGCGATAAGATAAATCATTTACATTCAAATGACGATCGATAAAAAGAATCGATATATATATGTACATATTGGCTACGATGTTAGAATGGAAGTTTAAGTCTATATTTATAGAATTAAAAATAAAGCGAAAACAATTTTTATAGAAATCCTTCATGCACGGCGGTATAACATTCGTCGGTTCTTTTTTCTCTTTGCTCGTTCCCCTTGCATTTTCTTTGTTAGCTATTTACTTTATTCGTTGGTATATATATTAAAGAGAGAAAGAGGGGGGATAGGGACAGGCAGAGATGGAGATTTTTATAAAACGTTTCGATTAGTTCTTACGATTGAAGTGAGAGGTTAAAAATGTTATCCGTCTGTGATTGGACGCAGTAATTAAATTTGTATTTGTAGTTTTAGACGCGAGTGATAATCGGATTAAGAATAGAAAGTGAGAGAAATGTTATGAAAGGTGATCGATGGGAATAACAACAGATAATAAGAGGGAGATGAGAGAGAGAGAGAGAGAGAGAGAGCAACGTGTGTCGCTTTTCTGTCGAAACGAGAAATCATGCCACAATGACCGTTTATTAACTTTTCTATATAGTTTGAGACACAATGAGCGCGATTAAACACTGCAATTAGATAAAAAATTGCTCGATATGCACATATTCCTTCCCTTCTTCGTTGATATTCACCCTTCGCTTCGTGCGACGGTGGTGGTAACGATAACGATAACGATAACGATACAGTTTGATTGCTTCGAAGCCGGGAACATTCTCGTCTTCGGCGAAGCGTTCCTCGATGTTTCGTCACTTACATCGTGATTTGGCCGTTGCTTCGCGTCGCGCCGGTTTCGGGCTCGCTTACTAAATTTAGTTCGTTGTCCGAAGGCACCATCTTGGAATAATTCTCTGTCGGCATTTAAGCTATTTCGAAAGCTCTTTAAACTCCGGCTTTAAACAACGCTTCTTCGTATAGTGTCGACACTGTTCAACGCGGCTTAAAACGCTATTACATCACGTCAGTCAACTACCGACATTTCATTTTTGGGAAAAAGCTAACGCTTTCATTAACAGTTCTCACACAGTCGAATGATTACCATATCGTAAAACACGTTCGATCGAACAGAGAACACGCTATACTTACACCTTACAACGTTATACACCAGACCGACATACCGTCGCCTCTCGCCGCCATCCAGTGTCCCCCTTCCAACTATTGAAGGGACAGGCGTGGGAGGATGAAATTCAAGTGCCACGTTTAACACGTTTTTCGAAGACTGAACAGGACATAGTCGCTGCCGTCGTCGTCGCCGCTGCCGCCGCCGCCGCCGCGTATTATTATTACAGAGCGGTGCAACAACCTCGCGGTTATTTCGGCGCGACTCCCGTCTCACGGAATGCACCGTGTAAAGGAAACTGGCCGGCACTGCGTGACTTGAGGATGCGTGTGTTCCGGAAAAATAACAGATTATTTAGACGAGATAACAGCGACGATACGATATATTTTCTATCTGTTCGAATGGAAGTTCTTTTCTTTCTGACGTTCCACTTTCGATCCACAACGCCGACGGTATGAAAATCCATTTGACAAACAGGCATCGAGTCAAGAACTTATCGCCTCTATTTACTCTAGATACATATAACTCTGTCTTCCTTTTTCACAGCGTGCGGTGTGTAGGTTGACAGAGATCAAGTGGTGCTGATGCGATGGTAGAAAAAGGTACGATATTGGGAGAATATCGTGAATATTCCGTCTCAACGCGATTAATACCCAGACGATCGCTGATGGATATTCTTAGATCCTGACATCAGCTTTCTTTCATTCCCCAACACTCGCGTTCTTCTTTAGCGCGCTGATTGGCATCGGTGTTATTAACGACCAGCGATTAGCATCAGATTCACTAGCGGAGCTATCGTGCCGGAAAACCGCTAACGCTATTTATTGAAACATATCAACTAAATATTTGTAAAATTTTTAGTACTTTCGACGTTCAATGTCATTGTAAAGCTAAAACTATGAAGCGCTTTAACGTTTTAACGAATTTAAGTATGTATATCGGTTGGGTTCATTCGGTTATTGTATCGCATTGCGTATATCCTGTCAGCGACAACTTACCACGACACGTCGCGTCACGCGCCATCCTAGCTTCACAAGTTCGAAGCAACAATTTTTAACGTGATCGAACAATTCGGTTAAGAACGCGTGTCGGAGTCGGATATGCTGGCGCTTATCTAAAATTCATTACCTCGTCGCAAAACAAATGAAACGTCAAATGAAACGTAAATCTGCATCGATCGGTAGATGAAACAGTTATGATTCGCGATCATTTAGGAAATAAGCGAAATAGGAAGCGATTTACCAGACACTTTCCATATGTGTATATTTTACTATTAATATCTATCTCGTATCTTGTATCTATCATCTATTACCTAGTATCTATATCGAGAATTATAAAAACACCGTTTTTTAATTATTTTTATAGGGGAAAAAAAGGAAAAGCAGGATTTTCTCGTCAACTCGATACGCGGTGTACATATCCGCTCGTCAAACGTAACTTTTCATTCGCGTTATCGCAATAAATCTCGTCAAGCAAAATCTCCGATAATATTAAGTTCTACCGCTACGAAGCGATTGATTAATAGACCGTTTTCCACGGACAGCGGGATGGTCCTGATTTCCCGCGGTTCCGCCGCGAAATACCCGGAAAATCCGCATTTCGGTATTAGGCACGATCTACCATGAAATCGCGTGTCCGATAACCGCAGACCGCGATGTACCATCCCGAGTCCCATGTTCCACACGTGTTTCGTCATATACCTACCTATGTACGTAATACATGCTACACCTCTACACCTACACACAAACGCGCGCGCGCGCAACCTCCGATACATTTCCGCTTCCACTCATCTAACTTCCATCTACGAAAGATCCTTTCATTTGTTCTTCTTTTCCCTCTTTCTTTCTTTCGCTTTCGTCCATTTATTTATTTCTCCCTAGCCCTCTTCTCGTTCGTCGTATGTCTCTCTGTTCCATCGTTTCTTCGCCCCTTCTTCTTCCTATCGACGAGATAGGAATTACAGATCGCCTCAAACATTTTGCGCTGTTTCGTTCGCAACGTAACGTTATGGAGACCGAGTCGCGCGCAGCCTAGCGTCATCGAGTTTCTTCGTATCGCGGACGATTTTCAGGCTGGTTCCTCGATTAGAAGGACGATGAATCGATACGAGGTCGCGTGGACGTCGATATCTTTTCGCGAAATCGTTATCGGAGATAAGGGCGAGAACTGCCCGACGAGCGAGGGAGTACACTGGGGATGGATCGTTGCCGAGTCAGGTATTCTTCTGCCGATCTGCTTCTACTTCGTCGAAGTTTGTCGAGATAATTTTTAATAGGTTGACGATATAATGCTCGATGTCGAGTTATTTCCAACATTTCAAACTGATTCAAATTGATTCAGTGAACTCGTGTAAATATGTACCTATCTTACCGGTCTTACTTCGTGTTCCTCCGCTCTGCACGAGTCATCCGCAGCAATCCTCCAGTGCCGAAACACCGTAAATACAGCTTTAAATCCTCCCGTGCTCAAACTCGTCGTTCTTAATAACTCCGTTATTGTTTCAACTTGATGTTCGGTTACCTTTGCAGAATTTCTTGCTCGACTTCCGCACCTCGTAATCGCACGATGCGTCGTCGCTAATCCGAAATTCGTTAGTTCGAACAGGCGCTTTCGTTAACGAAGCTGTAGATAATGAATTTTCAGCCGCCTAACAATAAGGCAATTGTTAACGCCGTTCGATATTCTTCTATTCCGCTTTGTCAGGTCCAATTTAGATGGTTTCGCGCGCGTGACTCTCGTTCAACATTGCTATAAATATTCTAGTACCAGATCGGAATATGTTTTCAAGCTGGGGGAGAAAGAGAGAAAGAGGGAGGGAGGGAGACCAACGATAAAGCCTATTCTCATTTGTCGCTGCGGCAATACTCGTTTCACCACGAAAGAGTAAAACTGGCGCTTGTCGGATTATTTTCGTTTTTGGAAATCTGTATCGAACGTTACGCTGGCTTTCTATCCTGGCTACACTCGCCAATGGCAATCTGGGGCATTAATCTGATTTCTAAATTAACTAATTTCGAAATTGAGACGCGCACTCTACTCGTTGTTTTATACGGCTAACTAATAATAACGATGATTGTTAATAACAACATCGTTATATTTTTCCCTATTTCATTCACGCTCGGTAAGCTGGTGAATCGAGTGAGAAAAGAGATAATAATTTTAGTCAGTAATTCTTAGTATGATACCGTCCTCGATAACAGAATCCATAACTTGGCGAATTGAAACGCGCGCCTAATAACCGAGGATCAACTAACGTGTAACGTACAACGCATTTTATCCCCTTGTACGTATGTATATCTGTTTTCATGCAAGCCTATAACATCTTAAACCTCTAATTGTCGATAACGTAGTATCGAGAATTATTCATTAGCGGAACACTTGCAACAGGCACTTGTTTTGAAGAAGATAGGAGAAGAAACCGTTGGTCATTTTCTCCATATAGCTGTGTATTTCACGTTAACTTATTCACTAAGACGCTTAAAAGGCATTCCAAGCTTGCAAATCTTGCTCAATGTCCGAATATTCTCCTCTCGATGTGTTACTTAAAGGCGATCGTTAGACGGATCTCAACCCCTTTGGCCTGGCCCTTCATCCATCGGCATGCTAAAAATTCACTCGTCAGCCGTTTTCAGAAACACCGATGCGTCTCTCGTTCATCGATCGTACAGTTGTTAATCCAAACTATCGAAGCTATCCAATCTCGAGCTGTACGCCATTCGAGATCCATCGGTATTCGAAAGACGATCGGCCGCGATTAGAATGACGAACGGGTAGTATAGCAGAGTAAAGCGGAGTATTTCGCTTTGATTCATGTCTGTACGACGGCGATGACCGCCGGCTCTCAAACCCTCTCGCACGTGTTCACGTTTTCCATCAACCCATCAACCCAAAGCCCTTCCACTTGCACGTATTCGAGGTGGTGCGGTACGGCGCAGCGAGAGGCTTTCACGCTGATGAATGGCTGGCAGTGACGCGATTAAAGGGACATGCGTGGAAAGCTATCGCGGTCGTTGCATTCTCGAGCACGTTGCACGTTCGCGATAACGATGAAAAGATGATCTGACCGCTGTGCTCTTCGTGTTACCTCGCGACAACAACAAGATCCGCGCCATGTGTACCAGCAACGTGATGTTTACTTGACGAAGGGCTGCTTGCTCTGTATGTGTGCGTTACCATGCGAGTTATTAACTTCACGCGAGAATCCAACGATTGCGTTCATCGATTATCTTCTTGTTATTAACACCATTAAGCATGTACATATACGTATACATCCACATGTATACCCACGCAAGAGCGATCTTGTTTTTGGGATATATTAGGCGCGCAAGTGAATAATCCAAAGTTTATTTGAAAGGACGATACTGTATCAGGCAAGCGACGAATATTATCGCGAGAAATACCGCGTTTTTAGGCAAGATCCAATGGTCAAGTTATTCTTGTGTCTCGTCCATTAATTAAAAACGGGTATCGAATGAGGCGTGTTGCATCGATCCGAACAGCCAGCAATCCGAAAGAGTAATGTCTAGCGAATAAACTGCAATACGTAGCAAACAACGCTCGTTATGATGTAATGTTATGATGCTCGTTAACGATCGTAAAAGCAGCGTGTGGCTTGGCATTGCCGTGCAGCAGCAATTTCACAGAACGTTCTCCTTTGTCGTTTGTCAGCGTCCTGACGATCGAAACTCGCATAGAGAGCAACGACGAATACCTTGGTCGAACAATATGCGGGTGCCTTTTCTCAAATAAACTGTTAAAGGCTCTGTCGTACATGCGATTATTTGCGAAGCGCGGGTGCGCTGGTTGCAGCAGCCTCGAGTATAGGCGCACTTCTTTGGTATAGACAGCGTACAGGATCGAGCATGTTCCGTGGATCCAGTCAGTCACGGCAATTTCGATTCCGTCCTCCGTTCTCCGTGTTTTCTATTATCTCTGTCGGCCATCCGAATCCTGCCTTTAGCGCAAATCACGCCTGATTGAGGTTTCAATCGGAATTCGTGAATAGAACTTGATTTACCGGCGTACATACACACGTGCATACGTGATCAGAGATGCAGAGATTGCCTCGACCAGTCGCTTGCTTGCATTTCCCCCTATCGCGAAACGCAAACCACCAAAGATGACTGGTTCAACCAACCCCTTCTGTCTCCATGCGCGCTTATCCAGGCAAACAACCTGGTAATGATTCGAGCATGAAGTTATTAATCGAAGAGAAGCGTTGCGGACAGCGTTCGATAGACCGATCTTTGCGGTGGGTATTTTCGGGGTGTTTTGTGCAAAGTGGAACGTTGAACGTTGCTATGACATGTGTATTTACATTTTCGTTAATAGATTAGATTCGACAATATTTTCCCAGGTAATAGCAGCGATTTCGTTAAATACCTAAAGGAAATTTCAAAGTGCGCGTTACACACACTTTGCAGAATACTGCGCATTACTTATTTGGTCCTCCCTGTGTGACAAATATATAATCCTATCAACCAGGCCAACAGAGATTGCTCAGATTTGTTGCTTTAAAGTTAGCTCTTGGAGCGTCATAACTTGACAATGGCCATCTACGCTCGAGAACCGCAGAACCTCTCTGGCAGACTGAAATAGAGTTATTTTTATTTCGTTTTCATTGAAAATTATTACCAGTATTACAAGAGTATATGCATTAATCGATCCAGCATCTCATTTCGACGATCCATTAAATAGAATTATTAAACTAGCAAATCCATACGTTGAAAATTACGTCGACCTTTTCTTTGGTCGCTCGTCCACTTTTAAAACGAAGCTCTACAATACCCTTCTATCGTTATTTATAACATAACATATTTCTTAACAACTTTATTATATACTTATTATTGGACTCGGTTCGTACAACAACAACAACAACAACAACAACAGCAGCAACGACAACGACAACAACAATTTTCTAACCAATAGTATTACCGAATTAACAAGTATAGGTAGATATATTTCTGTAACATCAATTGCAGATGCTATAATATAACTATATGTATACCTCTTCTTAGTTATCATCATACCACCGAACCATATAATAGCAGACTGGTACTTGACCAAATCAAACTTATCCAAACAATCTTCGTAAAAATGAAAAAAGATAACTCGAAATGAATCGAATCGAATCGAATCGAAAGCCCTTCTGCCTGTACATTCGAATCTTCTCGACAAACGAACCGATCAATCGAGCCCCGGCCGTTGCGTCGCTTTGATTTTAAACGTTTGGTCGCGTTTGTTTACTATTCCCGATATATTTATCCGTTTCGTTTGCACGGTGAATTCACCGATGGAATTTACGTACCAGTACGTCTGCTATTCTAGCGCGAAATTTTCCAGCATAAAATTTTCGCCACTCGATCGATCGGTTGTAATCGTTGCGACGACAGTCCATTAAACGCGTTTCTCACCAGTTAACACGGATATCACGTACTTACCTTTTACACCCTTTACGATACAAGTTACATCGATCGATCGTTTGCAACGTATGTTCGCCTGTGGCAATCTGTTTCCATATCTTTAAAGTGGAATAATGGTTTTAAACTGGCTACTATGTGACGAAAAAATAGAAAATTGCACGGGAATAAGTTTGGTTGAACGCACGCAAATTATTATTGCAACCTACGCAAGTCTGAAACGAAAAGACGAGGAAACGCATAATCGCCTTCTGTGTCGCGATAAACGATATTCAATTTTCTGTTTATCGTCTGTTACAGAAGTCGAGGAACGCTCCAGCGGGAAGGCGCGTGGTGGTAAACTAGCGCGTCGTGCGCGCTCCTTCAAGGAGGACTTCCTGGAGAAGCTCTCCCACATGCGCTCTCCTGGTAGCGGAAGCGGAGGTGGAGGCAGCGGAGCGGCTACGAGGGCCGCCTCGCCCTCCTCGCCGCGAACACCGCGTGATAAAAGCGCGCCCGGCTGCACCGATGGCGCGACCACCCTCGACAAGAATCCCCTCCGAGACCTGCATATCCACGTGCGACAAGTGCAACTGGCACTGCTTCACTTCCGGGACGTCGTGTCAAAGAAAAAGCTCGAGATGCTGCCCGGCAACGGCACCATCGTCCTCGATACTGTTACCACCATACACACTGTGCTGAAGTCCTATCTCCTCTACGAGAACAGGTAAGCGAATTCGATCGTGATTAAAGTATCGATCAAAAACGTATCGAACGATCTTTCTCCGAAGTTCCTTTTAGTTGCGTTCCTATCCTCCAGAGAATGAACGAAACGAAAGAGCTTGTAGATCAATCGAGTGACTTGGTATATCAAAAAACATATATATTTCCTGACTTTGAAACTTTGAACCGGCTACTTTCATCTATTCGATATCAAGGATCGCTGGTGCGCGTGAAAATATATGCCAGATATTTATTTTATAACTAAACTTAATTTAACATCGAGCTAAACGAGCAACGCACAACACTGCCAGGGACGTCGAAATGTTCGAACAACTTCTGAAAATTTTATATCTTATTTTTAATTCTAAATTAAATTTGGTCATTTTCTTCGTTACTTGCTATGTGGAAAAAGTTATGTAAATCATGGAAATATATTTTACGTTTGTAACATTCGAAGCAAGTGTTTAGATAAAATTCTAAAATTCTAAATTTTTATATAAAACGCCTGCGCGAACTAATATTCTTCGAGCTGATGCAACTACAAATGTATTCTGTGTAAAAGTCAAATATATAGTAATAAATATTGAAAAAATATTAAAGGTTGATAAGCACTGTATCAATTATCGTATAATTACAACTAGTGGGAACTAGGTATTTTGAGATATATTGGAACAAAATATGTATGTATATATCGTAGTTTTATTTTTATTTCCATTTTTATTTTTATTTCTGTTCAACTAGTAAGTTCAGTTAAAACATTAAGATCGAAGATATTCTCTAGAATCTTAAATGTAATCTATGCTTGTAATTTCAAACTTTAATTATCATCTATTGGAAATGCAAAGAGAGACGAAATTGTAGATGCTATCGAATATAATAACTTTAAATACGATATCGTTTGTAATCGCGACCTTCGTATTTTCTTGACGAAGCTCTACTCTGGGATCTGCGACGAACCAAGTGTATCAAGCTCTAGCACAATTATTAAAACTCTGTGACGACGTGTTGCTGCACGGTGACCAGTCCTCTGCGTTGGATACCGAGAACGTTACACACATCATAGGATTAGTCGAAGAAGCTGTGAAAAATTTGGTTGCCCTGGCGAACGAGAAGATTGCCAATAGACAGAAACCTGTCGTCGTTACAGCTAGTAATAGGTAATCTTTCTACTTGTTCTTTGATTCAAACACTGATTTTCGATAAATTTACATTCTTCCATACTGTTACAAAAAATTATTTGTTCGATTTTATTAGTATAATGACTAAAAGTTCGATACCATTTTGTGTCAATCAGTGGTAATCAGCAGAATTTGACGATGAACCATTGAAATCGCGTTTTCAGAACGTCGTCTTATGGATCGGAAATGACGCCGCAAAGAAACTCTTTGCCTGATATTCCGTTAACGCCAAGGGAAAGGCAGATTTTAGAGCAAACAGCTGCGACTACTAGTTTGGTCCGTAGCTCGCATAGTTCAGAGTCGATTTTAAGGGATTCTAGTCCTCCCCCAAAACCGCCACTCCCCGAGAGGTAGTTTCTTCCTATGCTTTTTATAGATAGTGCGTAACAACGCATCTATTCTCGAATGTAGTGTAAAAGTAGTTCTACGTTAAACGAGTACGATTAAAAGATAATGTTTGGATGGTGAATTGCAGAACTAATATGTGTCTGTCGGAAGAAAATAGTTCTTCCGGTACACCGCCACCATTGCCACCGAAACGGAGAACGAGAGGTCAACAGTTGCTCGATGAATCCGAAGGTTTTTTAGCATCTAGTCTCGACGGTGTTTCCCTACGAAGTCGATCTCCGGAGGATTCGTCGTCTCTTCTGAGCGCGTCGGCTGGCAGTTTGGATTCGGCCTTGAATCATTCCCGTGACGAAGATGAGATACGGGCGATCATGGGACCAAACGACGAGTCTCTGAACGATAGTATGGATCTCAGCCTGATGGCTACTATCCAAGGTAACAGATTCATCCTTTTATCGTATCATAGCATCGAGTATTTAATCAAGGCCAATAAGAATGTGATAAACGAGATATACCTTGCATAATCTCGGTAACATTGACTCGATATCGAGTCAGTTTCAAGTATACTTAAAAGAAGAAAGTAATAAAGAGAAGCACACGTAGACAAAATTATCATTTATATAAATAATATGTTTATATTATAGATTAACTTATAATACGTATATACGACTATAATACGATATTAGGATATTTTTTTGTAACGTAGATTATTTGCATTTTGTAATATAATTGCCTTCTGTCTTCTTTTCAACACATCTGTATCCAACTATTAGTGTTAGTCGTTATGTTACTTAAATTGATGCGATGAAATACCTTTTACACAAGTGAATGGCAATCGGAATGGAACCAAATGGAACCAAATGGGATAGGGGTCTGTGGCGGCACGTTTTCATCAAACTGGAATTAACAGTAAAGTAAATATATTAACAGTAAAGTATTCTACAGTCCCTGTACATCGTTTTAGTAGACGCGGGTTGCACATAGTACGTCGGAAGATGATGTAATCTTGAACTCAAGCGTGTTAGGAGTTTGAAATTTAAAGAGCAATCGTATAAAGCACAGTTTCACGGTAGGAGGTTCGAGCGTTGTTCCTAGTTGTTCTGTTGGCTGTTCTGCTGGTTGTTCTCAAGAAATAAGAATCCCACTCTAGAGTACCTATAGCGTAATCTAAAAATCGCTTTAGCTCGTAATTTCATCTTTGCCATCCCGGTTGCCATTCAATCAATGTCACTTATAAATTGCCAACATTTAATCATCTGTTTTAAATTTAAGCGTCAACATTTTCCGAAACGAGGCAACCTCAGCGTAGCTCCCGTTTCTCAACATTGAAATATCGTATTAGTCGTATTAGTTTGTTCTATGAAGATTTATATCCGATCTATGACAACGAAATTAGAAGTATCCTAAAATTGTAGCGGTAGATCTATACAAGTACATTTCCATTTGTGTCGAAAGGTTCACCATGCGGACAATGCTTAGTCAGCGAAGCGGTTTTCAACTGTGCTTGTCTCGATCGTCGAATCAGTCTTACTGAAAATCTCTTAGGATACGTTAGGATACATATTTCGAAAATAATTAACTCCCCGCCGAGCAATTAACGGCAAAAGATTATGTGGCGTAACGATAAAAAAAAAAAAAAATTATTTAATTATATACATACATGCGTAAAAGTTTCATTTTTATCGATCGAATCAATCTTTTTCCAAACATTATGCAGTCGATATAGAGAGAAACTAAATATATTGATTATTTTTTTTACATTTATAGGTATGCAAGTTAATGGTAGTTCAAACTGTAGTTGCTGGGACGGTTCCGAAACAAACATACCAAGCACAATGTTATTGGGTCAACAAACTCCGCAAGAAATGCTTAATCCATTTACCGGTGGGTAATACAAAATCGTTTTATATTTGTCGCCAACACCGTCAAGCTGAAGTAAAGGCGGTGCCGATGACGTTGCACATTTCTAAATGTAAAGAAAAAATGTACAAGAGCTAAAATTATGCAAGAATTTCTCGAATAGCTAGAGCGAAGCAGGCAACGTAGGTGTCAGACCTTTAGACTACGTGACTAAACAGTATAGTATAGATCTTCGTTCCGATCGGTCTAATAGGTTGGTATTCTTTTTCTTGATTCGTTTGCTAAATCTAGATTATCTAAATGAAACTTACCTTCGTAAAATAGTGCCCGCCGACAGGAATTGGGAAGCGTTGCAAAGTATCTTTTCGTAAGAAAGTTGAAGAACAGGCAAGTAAACATTTTTAACGCGTTATAACGAACCATATGGCGATTATGTTTCAGGTATAGAAGGAAAAATGGAACGATTATCGACTCAAACGCAGGAATCCGGTTTCGTATCCATGCATTCGCAACGAAGTTCGTCTCAAAGTTATACCACCTCCAGTATAACGTCCAAAAGATCTTCTCAGCAAAGCAGTATTAGTTACAATTCCCAAACGTTTAATTCGCAACAATCGTTTTCCCAAACAAAACTGTCTTCGGACAATAACGGGTCTATTTTCACTCAGAAGACAATGACTAGTACGAAGAGTACCGTTAGTACAACAAATATTTCCGGAACTGGAGATCCTGCTGTATTAGAAAAATTGGTAAATGTGGGTGTTGTGTGTCGTGATTTTATTTCTTCTTACTTATAAATCTTTTACTTATATCTATTACTAAAAAAACAGTTTAAACAATTTTTAAATCGAAACATAGCATAGAAATCAAGCTCCTTTTTCGCTGATTATTTGCAGAAATTCTATATGTATTTATAATTCTATCATGACTATGCAATAATTTCGATCGTCGATGCATCGTAGATTAAAAATGTGCAAACATCGACATATTATGTTCTTATTAAACGTGAGTTTCCGTGTCTCGTAGGAAATGGAGTCGATTTCTGCATCGGACGCTAATGGTGTGCCGCCAGCATTGCCGGAAAAGCGATCGAAACGGAGGAAAGAACGTCAACCGTCACAGTACGACAATGTACCTGAAAATGAGCATTTATCAACCTGTAGTTTACATACCAATAACGGCGATAATACAGATACCAGTAAACCCCCTCCACTGCCGCTTAAGAAAAGGCATAGTAAGTCGAATTATAGTAATTATAATAAACAACAGTAATACAGCAGATAATATTTAACACCATACTACGATTGCTTTGTCGCTGTTGAAAATATTCAAATAAAGTATCAATGATAATGGATATGTGTTAAACACGAAGTTGCCTGAATTTGAAGAGAATAATTATTAAACAAAATTACGTTAGAGATTATCTAGATTATATTAGATTAGTCGTTCAGAATCTTTTCCACGTAGTAGGTTAAAACTGATACAATATTTTGTATCCCCCAGTGTTCCAATCAGTGGCATATTCTGGTAAGTGGGATCCTGCCCACGCAAATCAGCTATCCCTCAGCAAACACACGTTCACGCTAAGTTGAAACCCGTCGTTTCACGCATTAATTATACACGACTTTTAATATCTTAGCTTTTTGCGGCATGTTTTCGTCGTTATTTTTCATTTCATTTTGTCGAAATCATCAACGCGATTTCATTTGACTAAGCTTGGATATGTCACTCATATTTTTGGGCTTTCTCATGGCTTATATCTTAATATATATAATTGAAATAATGAAATAATACTAAAAACACATAGAGTAATGTGTGTGAAATATATATATATATTTCTTTTTTTTTTTTTTTTTTTTTTTCTTACATACAAATTATTAAACTTTCAGATCTCATTACGTTCTATCCACACTCATCTTTTCCTTTCATTAGTTAAATTATTTTGTCAAATCAAACTCTATACGTTTATTTGATTTGAATTTGTTACACATCGTACTTTATAAATATATTATTTCCATTGACATTTCCGTATAATAGCTCTAAATTTCATTAACCGTAGAAACTAATCTTCAACCACTTATGTGGGCGTCGTCATTGTTTCATTAATTAAATTGACCTTTTCTTGCTAATAGTCAGTTAACACTTACGCTTCTTTAACTCTAGAATTAAGACAGCCGACTTTAGTTTTCGTTTCCACAATTACGCGTAAAGAATCGACTAGAGGATATATCTCCAACGATCCGAAATTTCCTCGATCGACACGATATTTGTTCATGCTTGCATCATCGTGATGATATTTATTCCAATTTTAAGTAACCGTTTAACCGCGAAGAATGTAATCTTAATCGCGGTAAGAATGTCGTTTAACGAATTTCACTCTTATTCCAGTGAGTTTATAATAATCTGGTATTCGCTACCTTACATATATGTCATTATCTATCGAGATACATGCTTGTGCATCAGTGTTTTTCTGTATTTTATACACTTGTGCTTTGATATTTTATTGTAACATGAATCATGCTTGTATGTACCATATATATACACATGTGTGATAAAAATAGAAATAATATACATACATGTATACACACATATATATATGGAATCGTATTTTTTTTTTTTATTTATTTATTTTTCTTAAGTATATCACATTGTCTAGTAGATTAGAATCGTATCAATTTAATCGTATCTATTCCAGTCATGGCATACATGGAGATGTTTGGGAATTGTTCTCACAGCAACAACGATTTCATCTCTGGTCTTGGGACCCGTCATTCAGTCGCAGCTTATAATTCGATGCAAGCGGAATGGCAACAACACGAAATGGCTCTTACTACGACACAATCGTGTTCTTTCATGGCACATACTATAACTACATTACATGACAATTCAAAGTATGCGTTTCTAGATATGAAAATTTATACACATCTTCCCGTGTTTAATATAGAAAGTACAAGAAAGCTTATTATATCTTTTTCAGTACCTCCGTAACTATGACACCATCAGTAGCGGAAGTAACGAATAATTCTAGTCTCCCACCAGCATTACCACCAAAGAGATCCCGTTCCATTAAATCAAATGCAACGCCACCACCAATTTCGCCAAAACCCACCATTAGTATGCAAAGCATACATACAATCGAACCAATCGTAACGTCAACACCAATGAAAGTAGAGGAATCTGGTTGTATTCATGATAAAAAGGAGTTATCACCATTGTCTCCAGCGAAGTTGGTAAATATTTCATAAAGTAACGTAGATTAACGTAGATTTGTATTACCTAGACACATCATTACTAATCTGTTGCCGTTTCATTTCTAGAATAACGTTGCTTTGGACACTATATTACCGTCCTCAAGACCTGCGAGTAATGCCTTATCGTCGATTTCCGTCGATGATAATAACTTGGACTTGAGAGACGTCGATCAAGACGATACTATTTTGGATGAACTCGATATCAGCAAGTATTTAGTCTTCAAGAAACCAGACGAAGAAGGGCCAGATATAAGGGGTGGCCACCCGGATGCATTGTTAATTCATGCAACCAAAGCTAATAAACATGGTAAGTTTTCTATTCAAGCGTTATAATATAAATTGTATTGACAAATGAATAGTCATTGAAGTCATGTCATGATATATAATGCATTTCGTATTCTTTCATGCTTCATAGATGAGAAAGAATCAGGTCAGTAATAATAATAATTATTTGTTGGATTTACTTTCAATTCTGCTGTAACTTAAAATTACAAAATATAAAATTGCTTTTCCTCTCCCGAAAAATAAATACTTTCATCATGTGTACGAAAATTTCTGCGAAACGCAATTAAAAAAAAAAAAAAAAAGAAAAAAAAGAAAACATTTACCATACGAATTAATTACCGCATGCTTATTTTATTTACAGACTTTTTGTATCAAGAGGCGTTTCTAACAACATATAGAACGTTTATGCAACCATTGGAGTTAATTCAAAAATTACACAAGCGTCATCAACGATTCTCTTGTTCTGCTGACGTTATTAAACAAAGAGCAGCACGTGAAGCATTTTCCTTGTTGGTTAGAGTTGTCAGCGATTTAACGTAAGTTTTCTAGAAAATTAACTAAAAAATTAAAGAAATTTTCCTAAATATATCGCAAATAATTCAATGTAACTATAAAGAGGTTATAATTTCTTCCAGCATGTCAGATCTCGATGATACCCTGTTGCAAACTCTAATGGAATTCGTACAGCAATTGGTATGTAGCGGTGATCTTACTATGGCAAAAGCTTTGCGTGTTAAAATTTTGGAAAAACACGCAGCGAAACAGTTGCAATCTACACAACCGATTCTTTCTTCGTTGAGTGTAACAACAAAGCAAGCTTCCCTTCTCGATTTCAAGAGCGAACAAATTGCAGAACAAATGACATTGTTAGATGCTGATTTATTCATGAAGATTGAGATTCCGGAAGTACTAATTTGGGCTCAAGAACAGAATGAAGAACGAAGTCCGAATCTAACTAGGTTCACAGAACACTTTAACAAAATGTCGTACTGGGCTAGATCGAGAATACTGGAACATAGATTAGAGAATGAAGCGAAAGATAGAGAGAAATACGTTGTTAAATTTATCAAGATAATGAAGCACCTTAGAAAAATAAATAATTTTAATAGCTACTTAGCCTTGCTTTCTGCGTTGGATAGCGCACCAATTAGAAGGCTCGAATGGCAGAAACATATTACAGAAGGTTTAAAAGAATATTGCGCTCTTATTGATAGTTCCAGTAGTTTCAGAGCTTACAGGCAAGCTCTGGCAGAAACACAACCGCCATGCATTCCGTACATGTAAGTACCTTTAATCCTTTTTTCTTTTTTCTTTTCTTTTTTTTTTTTTTTTTCCTTTTCAATAATCGAAAAGCAATGTTTTCGTCGAAGCAAAGTTCATCGAAGAGCTAACAAATATTCGAAGCATATTTTTCACTTACAGCGGACTTGTGTTACAAGATCTTACATTCGTGCATATTGGAAACAATGATTTGTTACCGGATGGTACGATAAATTTTTCGAAAAGATGGCAACAGTTTAATATCGTTGAAAATATGAAAAGGTTCAAAAAAGGGTAAGCTCGCTCGTTTAATAATTTAAAAAAAAAAAAAAAAAATAACGAATATATATTTCAATGTTATTTCTAAATTGAATTGTTTATTTATTTATTGCAGAACATATTCGTTCAAGAAACACGAACGTATAATAACGTTCTTCAATAATTTTAGCGATTTCCTCTGTGAGGAAGCAATGTGGCAGATTTCCGAGAGTATCAAGCCGCGCGGTGGAAAAAAAACACAGTCACAGAACTAGAATATATCAAACCCTTTCACCGCCTGCGTCTCAAAATCGAAAGGCTGAATCAGTAAATTAGAATATCTGTAGTTGTGGTGTTTAGGTAAATTTACCTAATTACAAGCCGAATAAAAATGATGCAACGCTTTAAGGGCGGTGAAAGGGTTAGCTATGTCTGTTCTCAACTTCAACAACCTCTGTGAGGTTGTTGTATCTCATTTTATGGAATATTCAGTCTCTATTGAAAAGTAAAACAGAAAAAAGAATGCGAATAGTCAGTCATTTAGATCAAATTGAGATTTGATGTGTGCGTGTGCGTGTGCGTCCGTGTGCGCGTGCTTGCGTCCGCGCGCGCGCGCGTGTGTGTGTTTTTGTTTTGTTTAAGAATATAAATTGCGTGCACGGATATCGATTGAATCGAAATACGTATAGAGAGACTTTAATGAATTGGCTAGATCAATCATGTCTCAATGTATTTTTGCAATTTTTTCCTTTTTGCTATAAGGTTAGTAAGGGAGAAAATCATGTTTACTATGGATCTATGCAATGTATACTTAAACGATACACAGCTGTAATGATGCTTAACATGGCATGATAGAAAGAGCAACCTCCTCCTCCTCCTCTCTCTCTCTCTCTCTCTCTCTCTCTCCCTCTCTCTCTCACTCTCTCTCTCTCTCTCTCTCTCTCACTCTCTCTCTCTCTCCCTCCCTCTCTCTCTCTCCCTCCCACCCTCCCACAACTCCACTCCCAACCTAACCCCTCACCACTCTCCCGCCCACACGCATGCACTAGCTCTTCTATAGAAATATATATATAATTCTATAGAATTGTATGTGTGTGTGTGTGTGTGTGTATATACATATATATACACATATATATAAAAGCTATTTATTTATTTGCTTTATATCGGCGAATAGCGATATGTAAAAAGTAGTAAATGTCATACATTTCTTTTTAAACTTATTTAGATATATATGTAAACGTCCATCATATAGATCTGTTATAGATAGGCAAACTTATCAAGCGTCAACAGAGATACATTTGTTGACTTCGCAAGGAAAAAACACCAATTATGTTTATTAATGTAAAACAATTATAGTCTCAGATCAGTGCAATAATGATGCGCTTTTCCGAACACGTGGCACGACTGAGCGTAACTGTTACATATACTATTGTATATGATTCTAGGAAACATTTTTTGTTGGAAACTCGTTAATAGGTATCCAAGATTTCAGCTTTAAGACAAATGGTTATCTAAAAGTGCGTAGGTAAATTAAGTGTAAAAAAGAAGCTCACGATTAGACGAATTGGATTGATATATCATTCACATTGCCCTTGTACCTTCGCCGATAATTCTAAATACCTCTGATATCTTTTATTATCAGATTCCACTAGTTTCTCTGCGTTTAAATTTTCCAGCATTGCTAATGAGAGTTTCCCTTAGGATACATTCCGATGAAGTAAAAGAAAGTTATTCAATCAATTTTATCAAGATAGAAGAAACATACTACCTAATCGTGCATCGAGTTTATTTGATTTCTTAAGATAAATGATACCACTGTAATGATTTATGGCTGTCTGCGTGCCTCATATTATAGAGTGAATGAATTACGTCTATTAACGTTTCTCCGGTCTCGCGTTTAATAATATAAATATCTTGTATGCATAATTCATGAACAAAACTATAATAATCGGGCTTAAGAGATATGAAAAAGAAAAACAAAAAAAAAAAAAAAAAAGAAGAAAGAGGAGAGATGTCACCAGTATGTTAACGCGATATACGTACGATGATACTGATCGTACACTTTTATCCACGTTAAAAAGAGGGCCTAAGCAATTGATGAGTAGCATCGGTTTATAAACACACACATACGGTTAATTAAAATTTACCGATATAAAATACCGAGGAAGTAAAAGATAAACAAGCCATAATTTAGTCTCAAGGTCTAGTTAGAGGTTAACTATTGTATACATACATATATAAATTTGATAAACGGTTGTCAATTTCTAAACGTGCATCAAGCGCGCACGCACACGTACACGTACACGCATACGTACACGCACGCACGCGCGCGCGTACACACACACACACACGCAGAAATTATATACATACATACGTCGTACACACGTAATATAGTTTTCAATTGAACTGTAAACGAAGAATAATAGACGTAAAAGACTTTGTTTCCATAAAAATAGATGCATCCCGTTTATCGCAGTTGTAAACATTTTGAAAGACGCAAACAAGGAAAAAGGTTAGTACTGGTTATGAACTTTTAGACAAGCATATATCCCCCTATAAACCCCAATAGTTCAGAAATAACGATAATCATACGTGGATGAGTATGCAAGTGTGTTTGAAGACAACCATTTTTATTTAATAAGTTGATACGTATAAAAATGGTTCGTCTAATGTAAAGCTAAGAAAAGGTTATTAACATTGTATGTAAATAGTTTGTGATTGTATTCATAATTTCTTGTATGTATGTGAGTGCCCATTTATTACTCATACAAATGCGCGCGCGCGCTCAGCATATTATCTTTATATTATCTTTACGCACGATGTAATTAATCTTATATACTTTTTAAATTATGATCGAAGTCATTGTGATGCCATTTTACATTCTCACATAATAGCGGGCACATAATCTGTATATTTTTTTCATTTCAGTTAGTTTAAATCACGCAACGAACAGATATACATAAATTCTTCATAACAGAAGAAATAAATTATAAAGTTACTACAGTGGATTACGCTTATTTGAACTACCGGTTAACCGAGGTAATCGTTTATTTGAAACGAAGTTGAAAGTATAGAACCTGATCGAATAAATGAAAACCATTTGTAGATAGTCCTAATTTTCTTCGCTTAATTTCATTAATTGAAGCAGCAGCGTGTTTGGCTTTTTTGGGACAGATGACCGCGGTAGTCTATGAGAAAGAGAAGATAGCAAGCGGGACGGCGCGACATAGGGGCAAATAAGACTACCATTTCCTTTCTTTTGCTCATCGTCACATGGCTATATCTTATTTGTACCGTAATATTTTCGGGCAGAACGATTGCTTATCTATATGATTGTATTGGGTGTATTAGATGTAATCAACTAGATCCGCATTCCTTTGCCTTATTATCTTTTTACAGACGCATTACTTACGTATCGCATTTCTCTATCGTTTCCGCTCGCTGTTACTTTATCTTCTCAAAATATTCTCATCAACTATGTAGTTTGTTTTACATTTTTTGTTATCTTAACTACCTACGTAATTCTGTATTGATCTATGTGATACTTGGCATAATTGAGACATCCGTTTAACCGGACTGACGGTAGTACCGATGTGTCCTGAATAACCGAAATCCACTGTATTTGTAACTTAAAATCTTATTCGCAGAACACTAAGACAAAAATATTAGAGATCGACTTGTGATACTTATTCATTTACATGCCATAAAAAGTGAAAGTAAATGTATATAAATATACGTACATATATCTTTAATAACAAAGCCAAATTTACCGATTTTTATTTATATTATAAAATAAACTATAATTTTTTGTTGTAACGAGGAATTTGTGTATGCTGCATAATTTTACATTGCATAATTTTAAGGTGTTTTGTGTCATGTTCAACATTGATTTTCTTTGTAGTTTTCTTTTATACGTAGAATCATTGCCATTTCCCCCCCCCCCCCCCTCCCCGCCTCAAATTCATTACATTATTTCCTTTATGCATCACATCTACAGCTCCTCGATGTCTGCTGCTATTACATATTTGTACATATATTTCGAATCGCTTCTATACTCTCTGAGATTTCGTTAACAGTTGCTTTACCGGAAACATTTCATACGAAAGCGTATTTGTATGTGTAAATGTATAATGTGACTATATCGATCGCCTTTGCATCTATTTTCTATTATACGTTTCTTCGATTTACTGTTAACGGAATTCTCATGCAAGTTTCGCGTAGGCGTACATACACATATGCATACGTACATACAATTTAAGGATAAACGCTACAAAATCATGAGTGAGATAAAAACAGTGAATATGCAACGAAAAACTTAGACTCGATCGGTTAATTAGATAAAGGAACTAGATTAATTCGTAGTAGGTGAACAAACTGCGAGAAAAATTAATTAATTTGATAAAAATAGATTGATAATAAGATATTTTTGAAGTTCTTTTATTTTATACTTTATAGTACAACAATATTAATTACTAGTTAAAAGAATGAATATCCGTATATATCTATAGTTGGACAAATTCTAATATCGTGGTCCATTTTTTGTGCTCGGAAATTTTATAACAATCATTAAAGTACATAAATATTTGCTTCGTAGGAACATATTGAATCTATATTTTATTCGCCAAAAAATTAACATAATAATTCTATTAAGTATACATATATTATTAAAATGGATTACTATGAATTTAAATGCTAAACAAAAATATAGAAATATTGAAAATTAATTTTTATTATTTATCCTTCCTTTAACTGCTTAGATTTACATTCACTTTACTTATAAGCTATCGTATAACTTTAGAATTAAAAAGGACAACGAATAGGAGAGCGTGTGACACTTTAATCCGAAGTTTGTGCTTCAAGGATTACGATAATGGTGGTCCAGATTGCCGGAAACTCGTAGTTTCCAAGATTTTCGAGAGAGCTTTCGAGAATATCACATTGGGTTTGGTTTATTCCTTGAGGCCGCCGTGACTGTAAGGCGGCCAGTTACATAGAGATAAGTCGATTACCGAACATCGGGCAAAGCAGTTATCGCGTCGACTACGCTGTGTACTACTATTTTAACACTAATATACATATTCGTTAATACGTATCTCGAAAGCTGCTGCGGTTTTTTCAGCAACTCGAACTATCACCGTTGTAATCCTTCAAGCACGAGCTTCTATTCATTGACCCAATAACTAAAGGAAAGCTAAAGCGTTATGTTACTTCAGATTTCTAATTTATTTAGAATTCCTTTATTATTTTGAATTCCTTTTACATATTCTCATTCTATGGTCCTAATCTTGTACTACATGAAATCCTATGGTGTGATTATATAAATTACTCGATGATTACGCAATAAACAAACAAATGAAAAATTTAATCACCGATACATACGAAGACACGAGAACTTATGTATGCGATTAGTGCTTCAATGATTGTTATCACGCCAAATATATCTTATTATCAATAATATTAGTTATACGTAGAACTAATAGATTAATGTTTACGAGCCGTATTCTTTCGACTTTGACCGTGGACTAGCATAGGCAGAAACGTAGAACCGTGCTTTTCCATCTTTCGCTAAACTATCTTTTGCCATTATCTTGCAAAAAAAAAAAAAAAAAAAAAGGAAAAGAAGAAAAGAAAAGAGAAAAAAGAAAAAAAGAATGAAAAAGAAATAAAAGAAAAGAAGAAAGAAACAGTCTATAAACGGAAATGGACTCTAAAGCAATCGCTGTTGAATTTACTCTTGCGTCGCGAAACGATCGCAACGCTCTTTAATTACCGTATATACCTTGTACCGATGGTATTTCTGTGGCGATGGATATTTACGATTTCAACATGACACCTTGTACATACATGTGTAGGTACTACACAAGAAATTTGACGATCGAACGATTAACATCGATCTTTTACTATATATTTTCGCAAAGAAAAGATCAGTTTCAGAGGACAGGAACGAGAAGTATTAGTTCTCCTTGCGACATAAAACGCATACGTATTATACTATATATGTAAAAGAATAAAATTTATCTGCACGTTCGAAATCGACGATGCAGAATCAATTGCGTGAAATAACACTCGCCGAATTTCAATTACCTATGTTTCGAGTGTGTTATTCGAATGAGTAACAACAACAAGTAATATCATCCCTAGCGAATATCCCTAAGCATCAAATAAGTAGTAATTACTATTAATACGTTACTAATCCATATCGATAAACAACAAAAGATTATAGTATGTGTAATTTAACATCTAAATAGATACGATGATACGTGTAAGAAAGTGCAGATAGTTTACCGTGATTATCGACGATGCTTTGGTTAACCGAAATAACGTTCGGAGAAACGTACGTTCGCCAAAGAATCAACTATCGCTATATAATACGAAAAAGGACATATCACCACAAGATACATACATCTTTGTATATACTGCTATTTAGAGATGGCAGTAATCCTAATATTTTATTACGTCTATCGAAAAAGCGACAAACTGGTTAGATATCATTTTCGACTTCGATTCGATTGCTTTTAAATAATGACGTAATTTGCTCGTTTGTTCGTTCAACAGCATCAAATACAGTTTTATTCAAATAAGGTTCCTTGGTGAAAGTGCAAAAATGCCCCTTATCGATTTCTATGACTTTGAATTACGCTGTAAAACTCAACATTTTGAACATCCTTTTTTTGTTTTATACGTACAACCACCTGTTGGTCTTAGTTACCGATATATTCGTAAGAAGCTGTCGATACCACTATAGTGAATTCTGTCTATAATTTTCTATCCGAAGCAGCGTACGAGTCAATTTGGCTGGCGGCTGCCTCAGGGCGTGGCGCAACGCGGTGCGGTGGCCGAATAAAATAACGCCTTTTTTTTTTATTTCGTGGAGGAAACCTTCATAGGCGCCCCGCACCCTCCGGGGAGAGAGCGCCGGGTAGTGCCGGATTCGTACCGGCTAAAATTTCCACGGTGGCCGTACTTGACGCATGGCGGAAGGGGCCCTAGAACCACTCATAAGCACGACATCACGACGAGCCCCCTCCGCGCCGAGTTCACCGCGAGTTATGCGAATCTAACTAACGGTACGATGCGCGGCCACCGCATTATCGTTTTTCTTTCTCCTATCGTTTATGTAGATTTAAGTTAAGTAGCTAAGGTAACTAAAGCCGATCGCCGGTTATATGTTTAGAAAAAAGTTGTTTAAAACGTTGAGCTTTACAACATGTTTCCAAATCATCAAAATCAGGGAGTAACTAGCTTTCCTGTAGATTCACCGATTATTTGATCAGGAAAAACAGGGCTTTATATTTACACGATGAAATACATATATGTTCATGTATATTGTAAAAAAAAAAAGCCTACATATAGACGCGATACGTCTCCGGCATTATTTTGTTGCAGGGATGAATTGTGCATTTTCAGATACAACATAATAAATGTACCACGAAACGTACACCTATATGTATAAGAGAAACATGAAATTTTCGAATCAGTTTTTCTCAATGAAAATGATAAACAATCAAACAAAATTATGCCTCTTAATGAGAAATTCATGAACTTTAATATAGAAGAATTAATTTCAGATCACACTTAAATATTAGATTGTATTTATTGTAATTGAGAAATTTTATATTTTTTTGCGGCTTGGGCGAAAGTTGAACGTCAAAATGTATAATTCTTGTTAAGGCAACGACTCGTTAATCACAAAAATTATCGCAACTCTTAGACAGCCTACGTATTATTCATAAGTCGAGTGGTTTTAAATACTATTCGTATATGGAAATGAATGGTTGCTCTTCGTTTTTATAAATAATTTAGTAGACACAAAGTACCATCGAAGGCACCGTTGACCGTATTGGATTCGTCCCTTAAATAAGATTCTCGATCAAAACAATTTAAGAAATAATAACAACGATAATTCCATAGAAAGGTTTTCATGTAATTATCAATCCACCTCGACGATTTCGATGATTTCTGATTGGTGTTGTAGAAATCAACATTTTGAATAATTTTTCCCTATGCATGTAACTGCCGGTAGACTATAGTTTACGAGATATTCGAAAGAAGAAGAAGATGAAGAAGAAAAAGAAAATAGAATAGAAAAAACCGTCAGTACCACACCGCAGTGAATTCTGTCTATGTGTAGCGCGTACGTGACAGCACATATATATATATGTGTGCCGGATAAAGTAGAAAGCCTATGTAAACTTGTATAAACT
Source organism: Bombus fervidus (assembly GCF_041682495.2). Lineage (NCBI taxonomy): Eukaryota > Metazoa > Arthropoda > Insecta > Hymenoptera > Apidae > Bombus > Bombus fervidus. Next base: position 20,188,463 of record NC_091519.1, read on the forward strand.
ATAAACAGAAGATAAGAACGAAATACATATCATATATGTATAGGAAAAAGTCGTTCAGAATCATGCCCTCGACAACATATTTAAAAATTATTGAAATCGATGAAGCGGATGATCGATTTTGGACAATTGCCATTGCTTTCATAAAATTTTTTATTAATTATAATCAAGATTAAATATTTATAGACAAATATTTCTAAATACTTTTCGTTTCTTTCTGGAATTACAATTCATTGCCACTTTTGTGACGTAGGTACGCTGTTATTATTAAAAAATACAACAGTTAGCATAGAACTGCCACGAAACCGTGTAAACTATTCGTGAATGGAAGTAGTCAAAGAGTAGGCGTACGGCAAACGTTATTACAAGCCATTTAAGGGATCAATCCATTTCCAGTTCATATTTCAAAAGTTACAAACATCAAAAGCTACAAATCACAATTTATTATATCCGGTAGCGACGTATGGGGGCTAATATGTATGGGGGAAAGAAATATCGGATGGCATTTATATTCTATACGTGTCTTATCTATATAGAACTTTGTACATGCGTATAGAATGCCAATATCATGAAACGAAAATAAGCGTACACGTAATTCGCGATTTGTATTTACCGATTGCGAGAACGAATACGATTCACTGAGCGAGCGATTACTACAACCATAATATTTCTAGGTCTCTTTTGAATATCCTCTTTCGCTACGTGAAAAGAATTATAAACAACTGTATTTCAGAAGAAGCGAACGTAACGTTGTGTTCATGTATTTTGATTTATTATGTGACTGGTCACATTTTTCTATGTATATTTTTCTTAACGTGTGTATAACACGCGCTGTTTCAAAGCTACGTGTTTATGTAAGAGCGCGATCGACGTGCGATTAATACCTATGATCATTAACGATAGGTTTCCAGGAGGATTTCCTCTGCTTGTCACTAATATTATGTCGAACAACGTAATATGTGTACGAAATTTTGGATCGAATGTTATAGCTTTTTTTGTAATAGCTGTGCGAAGAAGTGAAATAAAAATGTTAGAACTAAATATATCCTAACGATATGTGTAATCACACACAAATAGTATAATAGAGCTATCACCTTTAAATCACTTCAGTTCAATAACTCATCTATTGCCCATTACCGTTTCATCATATATCTAACCAACCTGAGCACGAATCGCAAATAATTCGCATTATGTAACCTTTCCTCTTCAAATATATTACAATATCGCATCGAATGTACGATTGGCATTGGCATTGGCATTGGTAAAACGTTATTTCAATTAAAAGAATTATTTTAAAATTTAAACGTATTGTGTGTGCGTGCGTGTGTGTGTGTGTGTGTGTGTGTGTGTGTGTGTACATATATATATGTTCTAATTTTTAAAATAAAAGATAATATATATAAATTCTCAATATTTCTTAATAAAAATATCATCTTAAGAAAGAGTATCCTAATAAAAAAGATAATTATATAATAGAAGTAAATATTATAAATATAGGTGTGACATACATAGTACCATATAATATTAATACTATATAATTATTATAATACAACATAAATTCCTTTCCTTCAATTTGAAACGAGCATTGCTACTGCAAAATTAATTTTGAGAAATTGTACGGAGAAGGACGATGTAAAAGAAGTGTTTAAAAATGGATTTATAGGAAAGTATGTATGTAGCTGTAACTAGTAAAACAAAGCACGTTCAGACGATACGAATTTTAACGAATTCGGTATTTTTATGGAATCGGTAACATCCGAAAGCAGCGTGTACACAATTTCGTATCTTGATTGAAAATCTAACACTCGCACGTACGTTTACTTTGTTTAGAACGTGTTAAGAGAACGTGTAAAAGTATAAGTGAGAACATGGGCTGTGCAATAAAGACGAGCAAAAATAAGTAAATGTGTATCTAACTTCAAACCCTGAAACCTGATTAAAAAGCAAACATTATAATTCCAATGTTGGTTTAGTTTCGGACTTTGTTGAAACGTAGCGGCGGCCGGCAACCAATGCCCACGTATATGCTGTCCCAGATCCACAACTATAAGCAGAATACACTGCTGCAGTAGTACCGACAGTCTTTTGCGAATATGTACATACATATATGTGTCTCGGGTAGGAATCTCATCAAATTCAATATAAAATAAATGTAAATTTAATCAAGTAAGCGACACGTAAAGAGCTAGGTCAGCTCCGCGGTGAGGTGTCGGACTCGTCGCCATCTATCGAAACCGATTGGAACTGCGGCAAAGTAACAGGAGTATAGAATGTAAGTGAAGGTATCTCAACTCCTGTTAGACAAGGAAAGCTGTATTGTGCGACAAGGACGGGCATATGTGACGTCACAGGCAAGGAGAACTAAATTGTGCGGAAAGGACGGGCGTACTTTAACCACAAATTTCACGATTATTTCTTTATTACTATTATTATTATTATTCACGAAATTTGATACGCAACGCTAATAAATATAAATCTACGCACTCGTATTTAAGCAATACGCAACACTAATAGCGAGGGATCGTAGTGCAACCATTTAGGAGGTTGCTGATGAACGATCACACTTGTACAGCATTTCCAGCTGTATCGTGTGATCCAGAAACAGTGTCCGACAAATGCAGTTGGAGGGCTTTGGGGATTTCGTAAACGCAACTCTACTTAACAAAACCCGATTATTCATTATCGCAATGCTAACAGGAAAAATTAGTAGAACTCGCGATGGAACAATATCGCAACGCTAACTCTTAAAGTGAATTCAATGAAAATTACTGTTTACTGTATGAAAAATCTACTTTAAATATTCTGGTATTGTTACTTGCAATACTATAAAATTAATTGAAAACTAACATTTTTATAATCTAATTTTAAACAATAACAGACAGGATAAATTCTGATACTTATAGTTCTATAGGAAATTCTAAAAATTCATAATAAAAATTGGAAAAGACGATCGCGGTATCGTAATTCGCAATTCTAAAGCAAACGCGATTATTATTTTATCGCAACTCTAATTCAAACCGTAATCATTCTTCCGCGACACTAATAAGAAAAATCGCGATTTGCCCAATGTGACGATGGCCCGATATGTACATCGGCCAAAAGAACAAAAACTACTACTAGTACTAAAAATATTAAAAGCGAGCATAGTGACAAAGTAGTAACAATAATGACTTCCCATGCTCTGGATGACCCAGAGGATGAGGAGCCATTAGTAGTTGCCCTATTGAGTGGCAGTTTGCCGGGCCTCCTCGGCTTATAGCCTCTTCTTTCTTCGGGCGCAATGCCCGCTGAAACATAAATCTAAACTCGAGTCTTCTAATTCGCAAACAAAAAAAAAAAAAAACTTATAAAATAAAAATATAAATCGTGGAAGCTAATTGAAGTGCACGTGGACTGACCAACGATCACAGCAGTGATCGTTGCCCGCTCGCATGTACGTGCTCGAGCGATAAACGTTCGTTTTGAGGCTACTCGCGATCGCGATCGCGACCGCGAAATTAGAAAAATCGATAGGCAAAACCAGAGACGAGAGCATGCTCTACTCGTGCCAGTTTCACCGTCGTCTTTTCAGATCAGATTTCCAGAAACAGGCTGGTTACACGAAAGCGCCCCTACCCGACCAGAGACTGTGCCAACCTGCCCGGCTCTATGCCCCCTACTTATAATTAACAGATACACCAGAAGGTATACTATCTATCCTACCTAGCCCTATATTTAAAAAATGGCAAAATAGGTACACCAACACACTCGCTTCACGGTTCTCACACAAACGCACGGGCGCAAAGGTCCTACACTAAAAAGGACGTCCCGGGACGCCTCCGACAGCCGAGTTTGGCATACAACATGCACAGTCCTTTTTTTTTTATTATACGTGGAGAAATCCTCATGGACACTCGGTGTTGCTTTCGCAGCAGCCGAGTAGTGTCGCACTCTTACCGACAAAAACTCCACGGTGGTCATCACGTTTTAGTGGAGGTGCCCTGGGCTCTCTTGCGATTTACTACCAGGGGGCACCCTTCGTCGTGTTCTCCCTTATTGAGGGAGGCATGCTTTGTTTTTATGTTGGGCCGCTAGAGGGGACCACGCCCCCTAGCGTCGAGCTCCTTGTCTTGTCGCTCTAGCTGGATCGCGGGCTCTTTTCCTTTCTCTCTCCGTCCGTTCCTTCGCGAACATCACCTGCTCGCAGAAGGTGCGGACGGCGGTGTATTCCTGGCGCCCTCTCAGCATTGCTTTTACTATAGCTTCGGGGGCTACACTCTCGCCGATGACGAGCTGAAAGACGCGTCACGGTTCCGCCCACGCCGGACAAAACTCCAACGTGTGCTGCGGCGTGTCTTCCTCTTCCTTGCAGTGGTGACAGATAGAGGTTACCTCCCGCTGTATGCGTAGCAGGTACTCCCCGAATACCCCGTGGCCGGTGAGCACCTGTGTCATCCTGTGTGGCCGCACGGCATCCTCCTCGGCCAGTTGGTATTGCCATCGCTCCCAGGTTTCCCTTTTTGCTGCTTCCCGCGCGTCCAGTGCCGAAAAAAGACTAAAGTACTGGGGATTTTCCAAAGAATTCCAAAGGAAAGGTCCCCGTGACCTTTGTGACCCGGACATTCCTTTCATCTCCGACATACATTTAAGCCATTAACTTTTAACATTCAAACTATTAATTTATAACATTTAAGCTATTAATTTATAACGTTTAAGCTATTAATTTATAACGTTTAAGCTATTATTTAACAACATCTAAGCGATTAATTTACGACATTTAAACTATTACTTTATACCTTTAAACCATTAATTTGCAACATTCAGACTATTAATTTATGACATTTAAACTATGAATTTAATACATTTCGAAACATTAATTTACGACAATGAAACCATTAGTTAACGATATTTAAAACATATATTTATAACATTTAAACTATAAATTTATAACATTAAACCTATTAATTAATAACGATTAAAGCATTAATAAGCAATCAAACCGTTAATTAACAACATTTAAACCATTATTACCATTAAACCAACATTACTTAAGAACAATTAAAGCATTAATTTATAATATTTAAGCTATTACTTAATAATAATTATACTTATTATTAATTATATAATATAATTTAGAATAATCCAACCAATGATTATCAATATTTAAGCAACTAATTAATAACAGTTAAACTATTAACTTATAACAATTGAAACATACATTAACAACATTTAAAACATTAATTTATAACAACCAAACCGTTCTTCAAGGAATCAATAAGTCTCTCGCTAACAGCCTAATAGATCGTTTGATAGATCTAACGAAGAAATACCTAATCGCGATTACAGCCAATTAATTCATATTATTCGCTACATAATTAATATCAGTATTACGTACAGCGATGCAGGCGGTATCGAAGAAAAAAAGCCATTTTATGTTACAACTATAACGAGTAAATTTACTTGTTTAACTTTAGAGGAATTAAAAAGGTACCTGACTTTTAAATTAGCATTAAATAAGAATTGTAAATACCGCAGACAGTGATGTAGGTGTTATTCAAGAAAAAAGAACATTTTCTTTTGTAATTAGCACGAGTAAATGAACCAATATCGATAATATAATATAATGTTTAATATGAATTTTATACCTTAACTTATTTCACAGTAACGTCATCGACTGCCGTTAGGCTTTGTTTCTTTTTCTGTTCAAACTAACTAACTAACTGATAGTCGAAAACTAGTATCAAAGAAGTGTGAATATAGTTTTAGCTTGTAAGAACTATTAAAACGATAAAAATGGATGTCGTATTAAATCGTTGAAGGTGTCCATTTACAATAAAAATTAAGAAATTGGTCAATGTGATTTTGTTATAATGGAAAAACCGTCTGTTGCTTTGTCAAAAGATCGTTACCCTTTGATTGACATCTCGACACTTTGTAAAGGTATATAAGGAACCCGGAAGTCGCGCGCGAGCTCTTTAGTGCCTGAACTGCCGGAGTGTGAACATCGAAGAAGAACTTAAATATACTGTAAATAAACAAAAAATATTAACAATAACATTGAACTAGTAATTTATAACGTCTAAACCGTTAATTTACAACACTTAAGCTATTAATTTATAACATTTAAGCTATTAATTTATAACATTTAAGCTATTAATTCATAATATTTAAGCTATTAATTTCTAACATTCAACCTATTAATTTATAACATTTAAGCTATTAATTTCTAACATTTGAGCTATTAATTTACGACATTTAAGCTATTAATTTATAACATTTAAGCTATTAATTTATAACATTTAAGCTATTAATTTACAATATTTAAGCTATTAATTTACAACATTTACACTGTTATTTTATACATTTAAGCCATTAATTTCTAACATTTAAACTATTAATTTATAACACGTAAGCCATTAATTTATAACATTTAAGTTATTAATTTACAACATTTAAGCTATTAATTTACGATATTTAAACTGTTATTTTATGCATTTAAGCTATTAATTTACAACATTTAAACTATTAATTTATAGCATTTAAACTGTTACCTTATACATGTAAACCATTAATTTCTAACATTTAAACTATTAATTTATATCATCTAAGCCATTAATTTATAACATTTAAGCCATTAATCTAAAACAATTACTCCATGAATTCTTAACAATTATACCAATAATTTATAACTATATCCTCCCATTAATTTAAAGTAATTATGCTCTTAATTTATAACAGTTGTACCATTAATTGGAAACAACTCTACATTCATTGATTTAAATGAATACCGTCAATTCGTTGTGAGTAAATTAATGATTTATTTCGTTTTATTTAATATTTACGAAATCTTTCAAGTCCCTGAAGTGCTATTGTATTTCTATATAGCATTATTTTTTAATTTTAAATTCTAAAGTATTTAATTTCTCATTTCACTATTTTATATAAAACCAGTGGTAACGCAGAGTGTACCTAATGAGTGTCTATGGATGAAATGTAATTTTCCATGTCTGCACAAAACCAAGGAAACAACACCGTATTCATCCATACGCACTACAATTGGTATCTTGCATGGTTTCGTTTCTTCGATGATAAGTTCAATATTCAAGTATGATTATGCAGATCCACGTAATACAGCCATTCTAATTAATAAATTTCAATACACGCTACTTCTTTGTTATAAAATAATTTTGCATCTCTGCTTCCAATGCTTAAAAACTGTTTATGTAAATGGGACCCGAGCGTAGTTACCTCCTCGTGGTGGGTCCCGGTAATTGGTATCGTTTTCCAAATAATAATACACCAAGTACTATTTTGAATATTAGTATTATTATTTGAAAAACGATATCAAGCTAAAAACTACTTGAATATAGTCTGGTCTTGATCATCCAAAATAATTTTGGTGATCTAGACTGGACTAAGACCCCCCCCGCGGGGGCAACGTTGGACACCGTGGGACATCGTGGGACCCCGTGGGACATCGTGGGACCCCGTGGGACACCGTGGGATGCGTGCGTTTTAGCTTTAATTAATCATAAGATAGTTAGCTATGTTATGTGCATTGTAAGCTCATTCCGTACAAAGATACCTATCCATCTTGGAATGAAAAATATAAATCTCGTCTCTCATGATCCCCTCGCTTACCACATTGGAAAAATTGTTCCCGCGATTTATTGGTTCACGATCGCTCAGTTCTTTCAAACTGCCGCGTGGCGTACTCGCTCGCGCGTATTCCGGGTACGCGCGGGTCAACGTGCACTGGACAACTCTTTGGATTCGAAGGTCGCCCAAGGACACCTCCTGTCTTGGTGACTACTCGACGACTGCCCGTTGTTTGCCTCGAATCGCGAGCGTTGTCATCACGCTGGTGATATCTGTGAATCTGTTGACGATTGAGTCGCAGGTCCGGAATCCTGCCCGATTGGTACTTCGGTACTTGGACAGGGGACCTGCATTTAATGTCCTCCGTAATTCTGTTCGAACTCGCGGGGGTGGACCCCACTGTTCAGTTGGGGCCTTGCCTTTGTAATCCTGTTCAGCGGTCCCTTCCCGGGTTCAACTGTTCAGTTGGAGTGTGTTAAATTGCAGGCCCATTTGCTGGACACTGGTATCATCGGTAAGTGGCATCGACCGTGATAAGATCCAAACGACGTGACAGGAATCGGGCGAAGGTCAATGCTTGCGCTTCCACTGAATCTTAGGGTTATCTGGTGCACGGGGGTACGTCACGTAGGTTTGTGAGATCTTTCGAGAGATCGCGATTACGTTCGTTCCGGGCGAACCGCGGTTTTTCTTTCATCGTCTGATTGTTGGGTCTACTTTTCCATAGTAGCCTCACTTCTTTTCTTTCGTTCCAAGTTAGACAAATGTATCTTTGATACGGAATGTTGCCGATAGGGTTGCGAATTATTGTACGATGTTTGTACTGATCGATGTAATCGTTGTGTGTGAGATACATGTTGCGTTGTGTGGGAGGTAGATATTGCGTCGTGTAAGCTTTGTTTTACGTTTGTAAAGATTCGTGTAACTGCTGCGTAGGAGATAGGTGTTAGACTACGAAATAACTATCTCTTTACGCAGGCCCATGATCGATTAGAGTCAGAACTCGACATTCTTGCCAATAGGTTGAATGTCGAGACCGATGCATAATGTTAAATAACTCATGGGCGGGTCTCGTGCGTAGTCACCTCCGCGTGGTGAGACCTGGTAATTGGCATCGTTTTCCAAAAATTAATCAGTTGATTAATCTTTGGAAAGCGATACCAAGCTAAGAACTACGCACCAGTCCAGTTTGGGTCACCAAAAGCCGCGAAAAGAATTTTGGATGATCTAGACTGGACTGCAACGTGGGACGCCGTTGGACACCGTTGGACACCGTTGGACACCGTTGGACACCGTGGGACACCGTGGGACAACGTGGGACAACGTGGGACACCGTTGGACACCGTGGGACAAGTGTATTTTAAGCCCATTCTGTACATCGATACTTTTCTGACTTGGAACGAAATATAAAAATCTTTTCTTCTTTTCCACTGAATCTAGACTATAATTTCATTTAATTATTTTATACATTTGTTTTAATTTCTAGTAATTTTTCGTGTACCTTATTTGTCGATAGCAGAGATAATATAAAAATAACAGAAAAATTGACATATGGATGCAAAGACTATTAATGATCAAACCGATAAGTATATTTTAACTAAGATAGTTTTGTATGAATAATTCTGTTGTCTTTTTATTCGAATATGGATTACGTTTGATGTACAATTTATATTTATTTTAAAGTATATTTGATACATATTTCATAATAGATAATTTCTTAATTATTTGGAATACTAAAATGAACATAAAGACGATTAAATAAATTATTGTTCTATTTCCGATGTATGTAATCATTCTCCTATTTCAAACAAATTTTTAACGAATTATCTTATTGTTTAAATTGAGTTATATCAAAACAATTTACTTATCGAATTCAATTTCTTTTGCTACAATATGTGAATTTGCTGCAGTTAACGTCATAAACTTGCACCCTAACAACAGTTAGATTCAAATATCTCGAAACAAGGTTTCGCGCGCGTTTGTGCAGTATTCTTTAAGTATATTTAGTGGTGAACTTTTGAATTCTTGCAAATATTTTCCAATATTTATAACACGCGATAGTGTATTAGTGGAATGTATATTTCGTATTCTAATAACGAAAATTCACAGTATATATTCTAATTACGAACAATATAATTCTTGCAAACGATTGCACCGCATTCACGGTATTCGTAAGCATTTGTTCGCTATCGAGAAATATCTCATAATTTTCAACTAAATAATATTTTTCAAACTTATTCCAATTTCTTAATAATAATTTTTGAGTGTAAAAAAGTAGCAGTATTTTCTAAGTAAACGTCCGATAGGAAAAAGAAGAAAATTATCGAAACGATGTTTCGCTTCTTTTCCACCCCCACCCCCATCCCCGCCTTTAAACAGCTTTATTTTCAGGAAATATTTGTGACCGCGCGCAATGCGGTTGTAGAGTCAGTGTTTGTTACGCGATAGTTTCTTTTCAATATTTTAAAATCACGATAGTTTTGATTAAATTCGATCGAATAATCACACGCGAAAATAATAAAATTTTATCAATCAAATTTGTACGCGATATTAGAGTTCTTGTTCGCCGATTATAATTTACGCGGTCGTGGTAACGTAGTCTTTTCTTTTTCTTTTTTATACATTTATTTTTTTGAATATTCGTTTTCGGTATTAGAGTCAGTGCCACCCTCAAGAGGATAAAGCCTCTCCAGGAGCTCAAGAATGTAAGTAGTTTTATATATTGTATTTCAATTTGTTCTATTTATTATATTTTGTTTGAAATATTGTTAATTATAAAGTAAAAATTAATGATATTTTAGAAAGCTATAAATGTCCTTTTTAATTGAAATAAAATCTTAAAGTCTTAATATTTAAGTACGATAAAACCGTCTGATACGCATAAAAAATCACTGAATGTTTTGTTTTCAAAACTTTTGTACTAGAGTTCCAATTTACATATTTATTAGACGTTACTCTTTATTATTGCTAAAGTTTCAAGTTTGTTATTACGTATTAACGATATTAATGATATCTCATGTTCTGTTATAGGCATATCACTGCTTCAACTTCTTCATCTTCTTTGAGAATGTTTTAAGAGTGGCTCAAAGGCCAAGAATGTAAGTATTTTTACATATCGTACTTCTATTATATCTATTCGGTATACTTTTCTTTGATCACTATCAATTAAAAAATACAATTTGATTGAAAATTTGGGAGGTTAGTGTTTTCTGTGGTTATTCTTTCATTAAAATAAAATAAGTGTTAAAGTCTTAATACCGAATTATGAAACAAATAATTAACATATTTAAGAAATCATTAGATTCTTAATTTTTAGATTTTGAACTTTCATATTAGAGTTTCAGTTTTTATACTAATCAAAGTTTATTAGAATTTCAATCTTTATTATTACTAAAATTATTAAAGTTAAGAAACCTTCATTTTTCATTATCTCCAACTTTTCAAATAGTCAGCAATCACTCATCATGTTTTCTTTTGTAACAGATTTTTCGCAACCCCCATTGCTACCATTGGCCATTCAACGATTCCTCCCTGATGATATTCGCTGGGATACCACAGCATCCAGGGTAACGTCCTCCGTTTCTTCGCATCGAACGGTGAGTCGCATGCATTTCTGTTCCTCCGGTCACTCAATCATGTCGTAGGATGAAAGGTCCGAATCGGCACGGGTGACCGGTTGTATTACGTAGAATTTCTTGCGAGCATAGTGACCGCGGGTATTTTTTATACCCGCGAGTAGTAACATTCTTTTTTCAAATTTATTAGTTTAGGATAGGTCTTCTTGCATATCGCGATTATAATAATTAGTTTTTTAATAGTTAGGTTAAACATATACATTTCCGAATATATTCGTGTTATTTATAAATATGCGTGTTAATATTCCGTAAGAATATTTGCAAATGGCAAATATCTACACGAATATACCTGTATGACATAAATATACTTGATTTTTAGCAATGAATTGATCGTGACAATATTAAGTCACGTTTATCAGGTAAGTCAATATTAAGTAAAATTCATTTTTTTCCGTACAAAAATGTGTGAAATCTTACGTGCAAGAAGACACTTCGCGACAGGCAGGTGTTTTAATCAAAGCAATAATTTTGAACACTGCTTCTGCATTTTCGAGTATGTGCTTTGATAAAGAGATCGCCTGAGATTATTTCTTTCTTAGTAATATATTTAGAGTCAACTGTTCCATTTGATCGAATCTTAATCTTTTTTCAATTAACGTTACCTTTTTTGCAATATTAAAATTTTGTTTTGATTTGTTAAATTAATATAGTAGTATTACTTAGTTACTATTAAATTAATAAATTAGAGTTAATCAAAACGAAATAGTAAAACATAAAATCAAAGAACGTTAGACCGTTAAATAAGAATTATACAAACTAATCATCTTTTTAGTTCAGGATTTTCAGGTTTAACCATTTCCGTGCCCATTGTCAGGATCTCATTCACGTGCCCAGGTGCTACTTGAATGGGAGAAAGACATTGGGCACGATGATCTAGAATTAAGTAATGTAATAATTTCTCAGCGACTGACGATGCGTTAGCGTATCGTGCACGACGTAATTTCCACATTGTGTATGTGTGTTATTAGGCCGTGGAATTGCGTCGCTTTTTTTCATTCGTTAAAACTTCAAATATTAAAAATATCGAGACATATATCGATTCAATTTACGTCTCGATACAATCACATTTTGTGATAATATCATCCACGCGATTAAGTGTATATGCACTCATAATATTGCTATCAATTGCAAATATAATTACAAGTTTACTTATATTCATTTAAAAAATATAATTTCTGTAGACGTGTCTTATCACGTTGTACGCAATGATCACTAGCCTTCGTCAGTCGATTTCAGGAAAAAGGTACGTACCCTTAGAGTGTACATGTTTGCTAAGCTCGGGTGTCGGAGGCGTCCCGGGACGTCCTCTCTAGTGTAGGACCTTTGCACCCGGGCGTTTGTGTGAGAACCGTGGAGCGAGTGTGTTGGTGTGCCCGTTTTGCCATTTTTTAAATATAGCGCTAGGTAGGATAGGTAGTATACTTTCTGGTGTGTCTGTTAATTATAAGTAGGTAGGGCCGGGCAGGTTGGCACAGTCTCTGGTCGGGTAGGCGCGTTTTCGTGTGACCAACCTGTTTCTGGAAATTGATTTGAAAAATCGACGGTGAAACCGGCACGAGTAGAGCATGCTCTCGTCTTTGGTTTTGCCCCTCGATTTTTCGAATTTCGCGGTCGCGGTCGCGAGTGGGCTCGAAACGAACGTTTATCGCTCGAGCACGCACGTGCGAGTGGACAACGATCACAGCTGTGATCGTTGGCCAGTCCATGCGCACTTCCATCAGCTTCCGCGGTTTATATTTTTATTTCACCTTTATAAGTTTTTTTTTTTTTTTTTTTTGTTTGCGATTTAGAAGTCTCGAGCTTAGATTTAAGTTTCAGCGGGCATTGCGCTCGAAGAAAGAAGAGGCTATATGCCGAAGAGGCCCGACAAACTGTCACTCAAGAGGGCAACTACCAATGGCTACCCATCCTCTGGGTCGTCCAGAGCATGGGAAGTCATTATGGTTACTACTTTGTCACTATGCTCGCTTTTAGTATTTGTAGTAGTAGTAGTAGTAGTAGTAGTAGTAGTAGTAGTGGTAGTAGTAGTAGTCTTTGCTTTTTTGGCCGATGTATATATCGGTCCATCGTCCCATTGGGCCAATCGCGATTTTTCGTATTAGTGTTGCGACGAATTAATCACGGATTGTATTAGAGTTACGAAATAATATCGCGGCTTTGCATTAGTGTGGCGAGAAAATGATTACGGTTTGAATTAGAGTTGCGATAAAATGATAATCGCGCTTGCTTTAGAGTAGTGAATCGTCTTTTGCAAATTTTATTATGAATTTTTAGAATTTCTTATAGAACTATACGTATCAGAATTTATCCTTTTTTCTGTTGTTTAAAATTAGATTATAAAAATGTTAGTTTTCAATTAATTTTATAGTATTGCAAGTTTCAGCATCAGAATATTTGAAGTAGCTTTTTCATATAGTAAAGAACAATTTTCATTAAATTCACTTTAAGAGTTAGCGTTGCGATATTGTTCCATCGCGAGTTCTACTAATTTTTCCTGTTAGCGTTGCGATAATGAATGATCGCGTTTTCTTAAGTAGAGTTGCGTTTATAAAATGCCCAAACCCTCCGACTGCATTTGTCGGACACTGTTTCTGGCTCACACGATACAGCTGGAAGAGCTGTGCAAGTGTGATCGTTCATCGGCAACCTCCTAAATGGTTGCACTGCGATATGTCAGCCCTCCACTCGTGATTTTTCTTATTAGTGTTGCGATAAATTAATTACGGGTTGTATTAGAGTTGCGATAAAATGATAATCGCGTTTGCTTTAGAGTTGCGAATTACGATATCGCGATTGCCTTTTGCAATTTTTAGAATTTTTCCTGTTTTGCATTGTTTAAAATTAGATTATAAAAGTGTTTAATTAATTTTATAGTATTGCAAGTAGCAATACCAGAATATTTAATGTTGCTTTTTCATATAGTAAATAATAATTTTCATTAAATTCACTTTAAGAGTTAGCGTTGCGATGTTGTTCCATCGCGAGTTCTACTTATTTTTCCCTTTAGCGTTGCGACAACGAATGATCGCGTTTTGTTAAGTAGAGTTGCGTTTACAGAATGCCCAAACCTTCCGACTGTATTTGTCGGACACTGTTCCTGGATCACACGATACAGCTGTAAGAGCTGTGCAAGTGGGGTCGTTCATCAGCAACCTCCTAAATGGTTGCACTACGATCTCTCGCTATTAGTGTTGCGTATTGTTTAAATACGAGTGCGTAGATTTAAATTTATTAGCGTTGCGTCTCAAGTTTCGGGAATTTTTAGACTTTTCTTTTTTTTTTTTTTTTTTTTTAATGATAGATTAATTGATATTGCACATATAACAAAGCACTCTTCGCGTTTGATTTTGAGAATTTTTTGCTTCATAAATATTAGTAGTAAATTAGCGTTGCGAAACAAGAATATTCAGTTCCACTCTCGGCGCGTTGATCGGGTTTATATAGAGTGGAAGACGATCGAATTTTAGTAGCCCTTCTGGCTACTGCTTTGTTTCTTTTTCAGCGTCCCTTATTAATGCACCTCTTATTACTACGTTTATTACTGAAAATACTGCTATAAGACATATTCCTTTCTCAGCGTTAACGTTACCATGACTGCTAAAATACAGAACCTTATTACGAATGTATAATTTATATTTACATGTATATATTTACATTATTACATTACATACATTTCTTACATGTATATATATGTAATATATATTTACATGTATGAAATTGTGAGCGATTTCATGCGTAAAAAAGTATTATAATGAAATATCTTAATGTTGCTATGAAGGCTTGAAATATTTTTTAAAATTTAATTCATTGCGATTGGAATTAATGCTGGTGATTGTTCGTTCTTAGAACCATAACTTTTAGAATGTTTTCGACCGCGATATTTTTAATCTTTTAAGAGTAATGTAGAATTTTATAAATATTCGAATTTCATTTGTGTTACGCCACGGGGCTCAGTAGAGATCATATTTCCAACCGTCGCTCGCGTTCCTCCAGCGTCGCAGATATATCCTCTTATCTGCCGGACGAAAAACGTACATTCTATCGACGAGCGCATAATGATCACGCAGGCCGACTTCTTTGTTAGAAATAACGGTCCGAAATCGACGGTTCCAGAACTCGCTGCCTAGTGACAACTATGCGATCGTCGATACAATGTATGTTTTTCGTCGAGCAGATAAGAGATTATTTCTCCGACGCTGGAGGATCGCGAGCGACGGTTAGAAATATGATCTCTACTGAGCCTCGTGGCGTAAAAATTTGCATGAAACAAAAGTTCATTCGCGATAATCGTCACGTTTGTAACAAAAATTCTGAACAAAATTATTTATCTGCATATCTTTCGGTACATTATGTTGCAAGTCACTATGTTGTTGTAGGAAATAACAGATACTGTTAAAAGTTAAAAGACGAAGCAAGTGATTTTCTAATAAGCGGGTTTTCTCTCATCTTAGTTATTTTAAATGAAATTTTTAATTTTTAATTCAGTTTAAATTCTATTACTTAAAATTCTTGTTTTCAACGTAACCCTAGTTTCGATTAAAAAGATACAAATGATTCTCTATATTCGCTATAATTTAATCAATAGTAATTTGATCTATAATTGATCATTAGTACTAGTTTATTTTTCATGTATAAAATGTTCTCGTTTTAAAGATGCCTGTTTCTTTCATATACTAAATCCAGTAAATATGTTTGTTTCAAATTTATCAATTTACAGAAAATACATTTCAGTTACATATTTGAAAATTTCATAGCATATTAAATATGTATGCTAGTTACCCAAATGATTTTTCTTTCATTGCCTGATTGTTCAGGTTTCTTCCTGTTTTCCCATTTTCCCATTTTTAAAAGAAACATTTTGCGATCACGTTGGAGTAATATAACTTCTCGATATTCTCATAAGTTTAGTACAACAAGACTTTAAATTGTATATGCAGTGTCAATAGTTTCATTTTCCTTCTCTCGTTCCAAGTTAGACAAATGTATCTTTGATATAGAATGTTACCAGTACGATTGCGAATTATTGTACAATTTTGTACTGCTCAATGTAATCTTTTTCGCAGATTAATCAGATGATTAATTTTTGGAAAACAATTATATCGATCAGTACAAACATTGTACAATAATTCGATACCAAGCTAAGAACCATGCTAATACAGTCCAGTTTAGATCAAGAAAAAATACGAAGAGAATTTTGGATAATCTAAACTGGACTGCAACGTGGGACACCGATGGACACCTTGGGACGCCGTGGGACACCATGGGACACCGTGGGACGCCGTGGGACGCCGTGGAACGACGTGGAACGACGTGGGATGCTGTGGGACGCCGTGGGATGCTGTGGGACGTCGTGGGATGCTGTGGAACGCCTTGGGATGCTGTGGAACGACGTGCGACGCCGTGGGACACCGTTGGACGCCGTTGGATACCGTTGGATACAGTTGGTCCAGTGTGGATATCCAAAAGCCGCCAAAAGAATTTTGGATGACCCACACTGGACTACAGCATGAGACACCGTGGGAGGCCGTGGAACGACGTGGGACGCCGTGGAACGACGTGCGACGCCATGGAACGACGTGGGACGCTGTGTTACGCCGTGGGACGCTGTGTTACGCCGTGGGACGCTGTGTTACGACGTGGGACGCTGTGTTACGACGTGGGACGCTGTGTTACGACGTGGGACGCTGTGTTACGCCGTGGGACGCCGTGGGACGCCGTGGGACGCCGTGGGACGCCGTGGGACGCCGTGGGACGCCGTGGGACGCCGTGGGACGCCGTGGGACACCGTTGGACACCGTTGGACACGGTTGGACGCCGTTGGATACCGTTGGTCCAGTGTGAATATCCAAAAGCCGCCAAAAGAATTTTGGATGACCTACACTGGACTGCAACGTGGGACGTCGAGGGACGTCGTGGGACGTCGTGGGACGCCGTGGGACGCCGTGGGACGCCGTGGGACGCCGTGGGACGCCGTGGGACACCGTGGGACATCGAGGGACAACGTGGGGCACCATGGAACACCGTTGGACACCGTGGGACAACGTGGGATGCGTGCGTTTTAGCCCTAATTAGTCATAAGGTAGATACCTATGTTATGTATTGTAATGCATTGTAAGCTCATTCTATAGAACGATACTTGTCTATCTTGGAATCCATTCTTCGAGTTTTATCTTTGCAAAAATAAAAATCTTTTCTCTCTTGATCACCTCGCTTACCACATTAGAAAAATTGTTCCCGCGATTTATCGTTTCACGATCGCTCAGTTCTTTCAAACTGCCGCGTGGCGTACTCGCTCGCGCGTATTCCGGGTACGCGCGGGTCAACGTACACGGGACAACACTTTGGATTCGCTGGTCGCCCAAGGACACCTCTTGTCTTGGTGACTACTCGACGACTGCTCGTTGTTTGCCTCGAATCGCGGGCGTTGTCCTCATGCTGGTGATACCTGTGAATCTGTTGACGATTGAGTCGCAGTTCTGCAATACTGTCCGATTGGTACTTCGGTACTTGGACAGGGGACCTGCATTTAATGTCCTCCGTAATTCTGTTCGAACTCGCGGGGGTGGACCCCACTGTTCAGTTGGGGCCTTGCCTTTGTAATCCTGTTCAGCGGTCCCTTCCCGGGTTCAACTGTTCAGTTGGAGTGTGTTAAATTGCAGGCCCATTTGCTGGACACTGGTATCATCGGTAAGTGGCATCGACCGTGATAAGATCCAAACGACGTGACAGGAATCGGGCGAAGGTCAATGCTTGCGCTTCCACTGAATCTTAGGGTTATCTGGTGCACGGGGGTACGTCACGTAGGTTTGTGAGATCTTTCGAGAGATCGCGATTACGTTCGTTCCGGGCGAACCGCGGTTTTTCTTTCATCGTCTGATTGTTGGGTCTACTTTTCCATAGTAGCCTCACTTCTTTTCTTTCGTTCCAAGTTAGACAAATGTATCTTTGATACGGAATGTTGCCGGTAGGGTTGCGAATTATTGTACGATGTCTGTACTGATCGATGTAATCGTTGTGTGTGAGATACATGTTGCGTTGTGTGGGAGGTAGATATTGCGTCGTGTAAGCTTTGTTTTACGTTTGTAAAGATTCGTGTAACTGCTGCGTAGGAGATAGGTGTTAGACTACGAAATAACTATCTCTTTACGCAGGCCCATGATCGATTAGAGTCAGAACTCGACATTCTTGCCAATAGGTTGAATGTCGAGACCGATGCATAATGTTAAATAACTCATGGGCGGGTCTCGTGCGTAGTCACCTCCGCGTGGTGAGACCTGGTAATTGGCATCGTTTTTCAAAAATTAATCAGTTGATTAATCTTTGGAAAGCGATACCAAGCTAAGAACTACGCACCAGTCCAGTTTGGGTCACCAAAAGCCGCGAAAAGAATTTTGGATGATCTAGACTGGACTGCAACGTGGGACGCCGTTGGACACCGTTGAACCCCGCGGGACACGGTTGGACACCATTGGAGAACGTGGGACAGGGTTGGAAAACTTTGTACAGAGTTGGGATACGTTCTACAGAGTTGGAATGCTCCGTACAGAGTTGGAATACTTTCTACAGAGTTGGAATACCTTTGCACAGAGTTAAAATGTTATGTACAGGGTTGGAATTCCTTCTACAGAGTTGGAATACCTTTGTACAGAGTTGGAATGCTTTCTACAGGGTTGGAATGCTTTCGACAGAGTTGGAATACCTTTGTACAGGGTTGGAATGCTGTCTACAGGGTTGGAATGCTTCCTACAGGGTTGGAATGCTTCCTACAGGGTTGGAATGCTTCCTACAGGGTTGGAATGCTTTCGTCAGAGTTGGAATACCTTTGTACAGAGTTGGAATACCTTTGTACAGAGTTAGAATGTTATGTACAGGGTTGGAATGCTTTCTACAAAGTTGGAATGCCGTCTACAGGGTTGGAATGCTTTCGACAGAGTTGGAATACCTTTGCGTAGAGTTAGAATGTTATGTTCTGGGTTGGAATGCTTTCGACAGAGTTGGAATACCTTTATACAGGGTTGGAATGCTTTCTACAGGGTTGGAATGCTTTCTACAGGGTTGGAATGCTTTTTACAGGGTTAGAATGCTTTCTACAGGGTTGGAATGCTTTCTACAGGGTTGGTATACCTTTATACAGGGTTGGAATTATTGCTACAGGGTTGGAATGCTTCCTACAGTGTTGGAATACCTTTGCGTAGAGTTAGAATGTTGTGTACTGGGTTGGAATGCTGTCGACAGAGTTGGAATACCTTTGTACAGGGTTGGAATGCTTTCGACAGAGTTGGAATACCTTTGTACAGAGTTAGAATATTATGTACAGGGTTGGAATGCTTTCTACAGAGTTGGAATGACTTCTACAGAGTTGGAATGCTTTCTACAGAGTTGGAATGCCTTCTACAGGGTTGGAATGCTTTCGACAGAGTTGGAATAC
Source organism: Bombus fervidus (assembly GCF_041682495.2). Classification (NCBI taxonomy): domain Eukaryota; kingdom Metazoa; phylum Arthropoda; class Insecta; order Hymenoptera; family Apidae; genus Bombus; species Bombus fervidus. The sequence continues at coordinate 20,208,101 of NC_091519.1, forward strand.
CTTTGCGTAGAGTTAGAATGTTGTGTACTGGGTTGGAATGCTGTCGACAGAGTTGGAATACCTTTGTACAGAGTTAGAATATTATGTACAGGGTTGGAATGCTTTCTACAGAGTTGGAATGACTTCTACAGGGTTGGAATGCTTTCTACAGAGTTGGAATGCCTTCTACAGGGTTGGAATGCCTTCTACAGGGTTGGAATGCTTTCGACAGAGTTGGAATGCTTTCGACAGAGTTGGAATACCTTTGCGTAGAGTTAGAATGTTGTGTACTGGGTTGGAATGCTGTCGACAGAGTTGGAATACCTTTATACAGGGTTGGAATGCTATCTACAGGGTTGGAATGCTTTCTACAGGGTTGGAATGCTTTCTACAGGGTTGGAATGCTTTCTACAGGGTTGGAATGCTTTCTATAGGGTTGGAATGCTTTCGACAGAGTTGGAATACCTTTGTACAGAGTTAGAATATTATGTACAGGGTTGGAATGCTTTCTACAGAGTTGGAATGCCTTCTACAGGGTTGGAATGCTTTCGACAGAGTTGGAATACCTTTGCGTAGAGTTAGAATGTTGTGTACTGGGTTGGAATGCTGTCGACAGAGTTGGAATACCTTTATGCAGGATTGGAATGCTATCTACAGGGTGGGAATGCTTTCTACAGGGTTGGAATGCTTTCTATAGGGTTTTAATGCTTTCGACAGAGTTGCAATACCTTTGTACAGAGTTGGAATGCTTTCGACAGGGTTGGAACGCTTTCTACAGGGTTGGAATGCTTTCGACAGAGTTGGAATACCTTTGTACAGGGTTGGAATGCTTTCTGCAGAGTTGGAATGCTTTCGACAGAGTTGGAATGCTTTCGACAGAGTTGGAATGCATTCGACAGAGTTGGAATACCTTTGTACAGAGTTGGAATGCTTTCTATAGGGTTGGAATGCTTTCGACAGAGTTGGAATACCTTTGTACAGAGTTAGAATGTTATGTACAGCATTGGAATGCTTTCTACAGAGTTGGAATGCCTTCTACAGGGTTGGAATGCTTTCGACAGAGTTGGAATACCTTTGCGTAGAGTTAGAATGTTATGTACTGGGTTGGAATGCTTTCGACAGTGTTGGAATACCTTTATACAGGGTTGGAATGCTTTCTGCAGGGTTGGAATGCTTTCTACAGGGTTGGAACGCTTTCTACAGGGTTGGAACGCTTTCTACAGGGTTGGAATGCTTTCTATAGGGTTGGTGTGCTTTCGACAGAGTTGGAATATCTTTGTACAGGGTTGGAATGCTTTCTATAGGGTTGGAATGCTTTCGACAGAGTTGGAATACCTTTGTACAGGGTTGGAATGCTTTCTATAGGGTTGGAATGCTTTCGACAGAGTTGGAATACCTTTGTACAGAGTTGGAATGCTTTCTATAGGGTTGGAATGCTTTCGACAAAGTTGGAATACCTTTGTACAGAGTTGGAATGCTTTCTATAGGGTTGGAATGCTTTCGACAGAGTTGGAATACCTTTGTGCAGGGTTGGAATGCTTTCAACAGGGTTGGAATACTTCCTACAGGGTTGGAATGCTTTCGACAGAGTTGGAATGCTTTCGACAGAGTTGGAATACCTTTGTACAGAGTTGGAATGCTTTCTATAGGGTTGGAATGCTTTCGACAGAGTTGGAATACCTTTGTACAGAGTTAGAATGTTATGTACAGCATTGGAATGCTTTCTACAGAGTTGGAATGCCTTCTACAGGGTTGGAATGCTTTCGACAGAGTTGGAATACCTTTGCGTAGAGTTAGAATGTTATGTACTGGGTTGGAATGCTTTCGACAGAGTTGGAATATCTTTGTACAGGGTTGGAATGCTTTCTATAGGGTTGGAATGCTTTCGACAGATTTGGAATACCTTTGTACAGGGTTGGAATGCTTTCTATAGGGTTGGAATGCTTTCGACAGAGTTGGAATACCTTTGTACAGAGTTGGAATGCTTTCTATAGGGTTGGAATGCTTTCGACAAAGTTGGAATACCTTTGTACAGAGTTGGAATGCTTTCTATAGGGTTGGAATGCTTTCGACAGAGTTGGAATACCTTTGTGCAGGGTTGGAATGCTTTCAACAGGGTTGGAATGCTTCATACAGGGTTGGAATGCTTTCGACAGAGTTGGAATACCTTTGTACAGAGTTAGAATGTTATGTACAGGATTGGAATGCTTTCTACAGAGTTGGAATGCCTTCTACAGTGTTGGAATGCCTTCTACAGTGTTGGAATCCTTTCGACAGAGTTGGTATACCTTTGCGTAGAGTTAGAATGTTATGTACTGGGTTGGAATGCTTTCGACAGAGTTGGAATACCTTTATACAGGGTTGGAACGCTTTCTACAGGGTTGGAATGCATTCTACAGGGTTGGAATGCTTTCTATAGGGTTGGAGTGCTTTCGACAGAGTTGCAATACCTTTGTACAGGGTTGGAATGCATTCTACAGGGTTGGAATGCTTTCTACTCGGTTGGAATGCTTCCTACAGGGTAGGAATACCTTTGTACAGTGTTGGAATACCTTTGTACAGAGTTGGAATGCTTTCGACAGGGTTGGAATGCTTCCTACAGGATTGGAATGCTTTCGACAGAGTTGGAATACCTTTGTACAGAGTTAGAATGTTATGTACAGGATTGGAATGCTTTCTACAGAGTTGGAATGCTTTCGACAGAGTTGGAATGCTTTCGACAGAGTTGGAATACCTTTGTACAGAGTTGGAATGCTTTCTACAGAGTTGGAATGCTTTCTACAGAGTTGGAATGCATTCGACAGAGTTGGAATACCTTTGTACAGAGTTGGAATGCTTTCTATATGGTTGGAATACCTTTGTACAGAGTTGGAATGCTTTCTATAGGGTTGGAATGCTTTCGACAGAGATGGAATACCTTTGTACAGGGATGGAATGCTTTCTACAGAGTTGGAATGCTTTCGACAGAGTTGGAATACCTTTGTACAGAGTTGGAATGCTTTCTATAGGGTTGCAATGCTTTCGACAGAGTTGGAATACCTTTGTGCAGGGTTGGAATGCTTTCAACAGGGTTGGAATGCTTCATACAGGGTTGGAATGCTTTCGACAGAGTTGGAATGCTTTCGACAGAGTTGGAATACCTTTGTACAGAGTTGGCATGCTTTCTATAGGGTTGGAATGCTTTCTACAGGGTTGGAATGCCTTCTATAGGGTTGGAATGCTTTCGACAGAGTTGGAATACCTTTGTACAGGGTTGGCATGCTTTCTACAGAGTTGGAATGCTTTCGACAGAGTTGGAATACCTTTGTACAGAGTTGGAATGCTTTCTATAGGGTTGGAATGCTTTCGACAAAGTTGGAATACCTTTGTACAGAGTTGGAATGCTTTCTATAGGGTTGGAATGCTTTCTATAGGGTTGGAATGCTTTCGATAGAGTTGGAATACCTTTGTACAGGGTTGGAATGCTTTCGACAGAGTTGGAATACCTTTGTACAGGGTTGGAAAGCTTTCTATAGGGTTGGAATGCTTTCGACAGAGTTGGAATACCTTTGTACAGAGTTGGAATGCTTTCTATAGGGTTGGAATGCTTTCGACAAAGTTGGAATACCTTTGTACAGAGTTGGAATGCTTTCTATAGGGTTGCAATGCTTTCGACAGAGTTGGAATACCTTTGTGCAGGGTTGGAATGCTTTCAACAGGGTTGGAATGCTTCATACAGGGTTGGAATGCTTTCGACAGAGTTGGAATACCTTTGTACAGAGTTAGAATGTTATGTACAGGATTGGAATGCTTTCTACAGAGTTGGAATGCCTTCTACAGTGTTGGAATGCCTTCTACAGTGTTGGAATCCTTTCGACAGAGTTGGTATACCTTTGCGTAGAGTTAGAATGTTATGTACTGGGTTGGAATGCTTTCGACAGAGTTGGAATACCTTTATACAGGGTTGGAACGCTTTCTACAGGGTTGGAATGCATTCTACAGGGTTGGAATGCTTTCTATAGGGTTGGAGTGCTTTCGACAGAGTTGCAATACCTTTGTACAGGGTTGGAATGCATTCTACAGGGTTGGAATGCTTTCTACTCGGTTGGAATGCTTCCTACAGGGTAGGAATACCTTTGTACAGTGTTGGAATACCTTTGTACAGAGTTGGAATGCTTTCGACAGGGTTGGAATGCTTCCTACAGGGTTGGAATGCTTTCGACAGAGTTGGAATACCTTTGTACAGAGTTAGAATGTTATGTACAGGATTGGAATGCTTTCTACAGAGTTGGAATGCTTTCGATAGAGTTGGAATGCTTTCGACAGAGATGGAATACCTTTGTACAGAGTTGGAATGCTTTCTACAGAGTTGGAATGCTTTCGACAGAGTTGGAATACCTTTGTACAGAGTTGGAATGCTTTCTATAGGGTTGGAATGCTTTCTATAGGGTTGGAATGCTTTCGACAAAGTTGGAATACCTTTGTATAGAGTTGGAATGCTTTCTATAGGGTTGGAATGCTTTCGACAGAGATGGAATACCTTTGTACAGAGTTGGAATGCTTTCTATAGGGTTGCAATGCTTTCGACAGAGTTGGAATACCTTTGTGCAGGGTTGGAATGCTTTCAACAGGGTTGGAATGCTTCATACAGGGTTGGAATGCTTTCGACAGAGTTGGAATACCTTTGTACAGAGTTAGAATGTTATGTACAGGATTGGAATGCTTTCTACAGAGTTGGAATGCCTTCTACAGTGTTGGAATGCCTTCTACAGTGTTGGAATCCTTTCGACAGAGTTGGTATACCTTTGCGTAGAGTTAGAATGTTATGTACTGGGTTGGAATGCTTTCGACAGAGTTGGAATACCTTTATACAGGGTTGGAACGCTTTCTACAGGGTTGGAATGCATTCTACAGGGTTGGAATGCTTTCTATAGGGTTGGAGTGCTTTCGACAGAGTTGCAATACCTTTGTACAGGGTTGGAATGCATTCTACAGGGTTGGAATGCTTTCTACTCGGTTGGAATGCTTCCTACAGGGTAGGAATACCTTTGTACAGTGTTGGAATACCTTTGTACAGAGTTGGAATGCTTTCGACAGGGTTGGAATGCTTCCTACAGGGTTGGAATGCTTTCGACAGAGTTGGAATACCTTTGTACAGAGTTAGAATGTTATGTACAGGATTGGAATGCTTTCTACAGAGTTGGAATGCTTTCGATAGAGTTGGAATGCTTTCGACAGAGATGGAATACCTTTGTACAGAGTTGGAATGCTTTCTACAGAGTTGGAATGCTTTCGACAGAGTTGGAATACCTTTGTACAGAGTTGGAATGCTTTCTATAGGGTTGGAATGCTTTCTATAGGGTTGGAATGCTTTCGACAAAGTTGGAATACCTTTGTATAGAGTTGGAATGCTTTCTATAGGGTTGGAATGCTTTCGACAGAGATGGAATACCTTTGTACAGGGTTGGAATGCTTTCTACAGAGTTGGAATGCTTTCGACAGAGTTGGAATACCTTTGTACAGAGTTGGAATGCTTTCTATAGGGTTGGAATGCTTTCGACAAAGTTGGAATACCTTTGTACAGAGTTGGAATGCTTTCTATAGGGTTGGAATGCTTTCGACAGAGTTGGAATACCTTTGTGCAGGGTTGGAATGCTTTGAACAGGGTTGGAATGCTTCCTACAGGGTTGGAATACCTTTGTACAGAGTTGGAATGCTTTCTATACGGTTGGAATGCTTTCGACAGAGTTGGAATACCTTTGTACAGGGTTGGCATGCTTTCTACAGAGTTGGAATGCTTTCGACAGAGTTGGAATACCTTTGTACAGAGTTGGAATGCTTTCTATAGGGTTGGAATGCTTTCGACAAAGTTGGAATACCTTTGTACAGAGTTGGAATGCTTTCTATAGGGTTGGAATGCTTTCTGTAGGGTTGGAATGCTTTCGATAGAGTTGGAATACCTTTGTACAGGGTTGGAATGCTTTCGACAGAGTTGGAATATCTTTGTACAGGGTTGGAAAGCTTTCTATAGGGTTGGAATGCTTTCGACAGAGTTGGAATACCTTTGTACAGAGTTGGAATGCTTTCTATAGGGTTGGAATGCTTTCGACAAAGTTGGAATACCTTTGTACAGAGTTGGAATGCTTTCTATAGGGTTGCAATGCTTTCGACAGAGTTGGAATACCTTTGTGCAGGGTTGGAATGCTTTCAACAGGGTTGGAATGCTTCATACAGGGTTGGAATGCTTTCGACAGAGTTGGGATACCTTTGTACAGAGTTAGAATGTTATGTACAGGATTGGAATGCTTTCTACAGAGTTGGAATGCCTTCTACAGTGTTGGAATGCCTTCTACAGTGTTGGAATGCTTTCGACAGAGTTGGTATACCTTTGCGTAGAGTTAGAATGTTATGTACTGGGTTGGAATGCTTTCGACAGAGTTGGAATACCTTTATACAGGGTTGGAACGCTTTCTACAGGGTTGGAATGCATTCTACAGGGTTGGAATGCTTTCTATAGGGTTGGAGTGCTTTCGACAGAGTTGCAATACCTTTGTACAGGGTTGGAATGCATTCTACAGGGTTGGAATGCTTTCTACTCGGTTGGAATGCTTCCTACAGGGTAGGAATACCTTTGTACAGTGTTGGAATACCTTTGTACAGAGTTGGAATGCTTTCGACAGGGTTGGAATGCTTCCTACAGGGTTGGAATGCTTTCGACAGAGTTGGAATACCTTTGTACAGAGTTAGAATGTTATGTACAGGATTGGAATGCTTTCTACAGAGTTGGAATGCTTTCGATAGAGTTGGAATGCTTTCGACAGAGTTGGAATACCTTTGTACAGAGTTGGAATGCTTTCTACAGAGTTGGAATGCTTTCGACAGAGTTGGAATACCTTTGTACAGAGTTGGAATGCTTTCTATAGGGTTGGAATGCTTTCTATAGGGTTGGAATGCTTTCGACAAAGTTGGAATACCTTTGTATAGAGTTGGAATGCTTTCTATAGGGTTGGAATGCTTTCGACAGAGATGGAATACCTTTGTACAGGGTTGGAATGCTTTCTACAGAGTTGGAATGCTTTCGACAGAGTTGGAATACCTTTGTACAGAGTTGGAATGCTTTCTATAGGGTTGGAATGCTTTCGACAAAGTTGGAATACCTTTGTACAGAGTTGGAATGCTTTCTATAGGGTTGGAATGCTTTCGACAGAGTTGGAATACCTTTGTGCAGGGTTGGAATGCTTTGAACAGGGTTGGAATGCTTCCTACAGGGTTGGAATACCTTTGTACAGAGTTGGAATGCTTTCTATACGGTTGGAATGCTTTCGACAGAGTTGGAATACCTTTGTACAGGGTTGGCATGCTTTCTACAGAGTTGGAATGCTTTCGACAGAGTTGGAATACCTTTGTACAGAGTTGGAATGCTTTCTATAGGGTTGGAATGCTTTCGACAAAGTTGGAATACCTTTGTACAGAGTTGGAATGCTTTCTATAGGGTTGGAATGCTTTCTATAGGGTTGGAATGCTTTCGATAGATTTGGAATACCTTTGTACAGGGTTGGAATGCTTTCGACAGAGTTGGAATACCTTTGTACAGGGTTGGAAAGCTTTCTATAGGGTTGGAATGCTTTCGACAGAGTTGGAATACCTTTGTACAGAGTTGGAATGCTTTCTATAGGGTTGGAATGCTTTCGACAAAGTTGGAATACCTTTGTACAGAGTTGGAATGCTTTCGACAGAGTTGGAATGCTTTCGACAGAGTTGTTATACCTTTGTACAGAGTTGGAATGCTTTCTATAGGGTTGGAATGCTTTCTACAGGGTTGGAATGCTTTCGACAGAGTTGGAATACCTTTGTGCAGGGTTGGAATACTTTCAACAGGGTTGGAATGCTTTCAACAGGGTTGGAATGCCTCCTACAGGGTTGGAATACCTTTGTACAGTGTTGGAATGCTTTCTATAGGGTTGGAATGCTTTCGACAGAGTTGGAATACCTTTGTACAGAGTTAGAATGTTATGTACAGGATTGGAATGCTTTCTACAGAGTTGGAATGCCTTCTACAGTGTTGGAATGCCTTCTACAGTGTTGGAATCCTTTCGACAGAGTTGGTATACCTTTGCGTAGAGTTAGAATGTTATGTACTGGGTTGGAATGCTTTCGACAGAGTTGGAATACCTTTATACAGGGTTGGAACGCTTTCTACAGGGTTGGAATGTATTCTACAGGGTTGGAATGCTTTCTATAGGGTTGGAATGCTTTCTATAGGGTTGGATTGCTTTCGACAGAGTTGCAATACCTTTGTACATGGTTGGAATGCTTTCTACAGGGTTGGAATGCTTTCTACTGGGTTGGAATGCTTTCTACTGGGTTGGAATGCTTTCGACAGGGTTGGAATGCTTCCTACAGGGTTGGAATGCTTTCGACAGAGTTGGAATACCTTTGTATAGAGTTGGAATGCTTTCTATAGGGTTGGAATGCTTTCGACAGAGATGGAATACCTTTGTACAGGGTTGGAATGCTTTCTACAGAGTTGGAATGCTTTCGACAGAGTTGGAATACCTTTGTACAGAGTTGGAATGCTTTCTATAGGGTTGGAATGCTTTCGACAAAGTTGGAATACCTTTGTACAGAGTTGGAATGCTTTCTATAGGGTTGGAATGCTTTCGACAGAGTTGGAATACCTTTGTGCAGGGTTGGAATGCTTTCAACAGTGTTGGAATGCTTCCTACAGGGTTGGAATACCTTTGTACAGAGTTGGAATGCTTTCTATACGGTTGGAATTCCTTCGACAGAGTTGGAATACCTTTGTACAGAGTTAGAATGTTATGTACAGGATTGGAATGCTTTCTCCAGAGTTGGAATGCTTTCGACAGAGTTGGAATGCTTTCGACAGAGTTGTTATACCTTTGTACAGAGTTGGAATGCTTTCTATAGGGTTGGAATGCTTTCTACAGGGTTGGAATGCTTTCGACAGAGTTGGAATACCTTTGTGCAGGGTTGGAATGCTTTCAACAGGGTTGGAATGCTTCCTACAGGGTTGGAATACCTTTGTACAGAGTTGGAATGCTTTCTATAGGGTTGGAGTGCTTTCGACAGAGTTGCAATACCTTTGTACATGGTTGGAATGCTTTCTATAGGGTTGGAATGCTTTCGGCAGGGTTGGAATGCTTTCTACAGGGTTGGAACGCTTTCGACAGGGTTGGAACGCTTTCTATAGGGTTGGAGTGCTTTCGGCAGGGTTGGAATGCTTTCTACAGGGTTGGAACGCTTTCGACAGGGTTGGATCGCTTTCGACAGGGTTGGAATGCTTTCTATAGGGTTGGAATGCTTTCGACAGAGTTGGAATACCTTTGTACAGGGTTGGAATGCTTTCTATAGGGTTGGAATGCTTTCGACAGAGTTGGAATACCTTTGTACAGAGTTAGAATGTTATGTACAGGATTGGAATGCTTTCTACAGAGTTGGAATGCTTTCGACAGAGTTGGAGTGCTTTCGACAGAGTTGGAATACCTTTGTACAGAGTTGGAATGCTTTCTATAGGGTTGGAATGCTTTCGACAGAGTTGGAATACCTTTGTACAGGGTTAGAATGTTATGTACAGGATTGGAATGCTTTCTACAGAGTTGGAATGCCTTCTACAGGGTTGGAATGCTTTCGACAGAGTTGGAATACCTTTGCGTAGAGTTAGAATGTTATGTAGTGGGTTGGAATGCTTTCGACAGAGTTGGAATATCTTTGTACAGGGTTGGAATGCTTTCTATAGGGTTGGAATGCTTTCGGCAGGGTTGGAATGCTTTCTACAGGGTTGGAATGCTTTCGGCAGGGTTGGAATGCTTTCTACAGGGTTGGAACGCTTTCGACAGGGTTGGAACGCTTTCGACAGGGTTGGAATGCTTTCTATGGGGTTGGAATGCTTTCGACAGAGTTGGAATACCTTTGTACAGGGTTGGAATGCTTTCTATAGGGTTGGAATGCTTTCGACAGAGTTGGAATACCTTTGTACAGGGTTGGAATGCTTTCTACAGAGTTGGAATGCTTTCGACGGAGTTGGAATACCTTTGTACAGGGTTGGAATGCTTTCTATAGGGTTGGAATGCTTTCGACAGAGTTGGAATACCTTTGTACAGGGTTGGAGTGCTTTCTACAGAGTTGGAATGCTTTCGACAGAGTTGGAATACCTTTGTACAGGGTTGGAATGCTTTCTACAGAGTTGGAATGCCTTCTACAGGGTTGGAATGCTTTCGACTGAGTTGGAATACCTTTGCGTAGAGTTAGAATGTTGTGTACTGGGTTGGAATGCTGTCGACAGAGTTGGAATACCTTTATACAGGGTTGGAATGCTATCTACAGGGGTGGAATGCTTTCTACAGGGTTGGAATGCTTTCTACAGGGTTGGAATGCTTTCTATAGGGTTGGAATGCTATCGACAGAGTTGGAATACCTTTGTACAGGGTTGGAATGCTTTCTATAGGGTTGGAATGCTTTCGACAGAGTTGGAATACCTTTGTACAGAGTTACAATGTTATGTACAGGATTCGAATGCTTTCTACAGAGTTGGAATGCCTTCTACAGTGTTGGAATGCCTTCTACAGTGTTGGAATCCTTTCGACAGAGTTGGTATACCTTTGCGTAGAGTTAGAATGTTATGTACTGGGTTGGAATGCTTTCGACAGAGTTGGAATACCTTTATACAGGGTTGGAATGCTTTCTACAGAGTTGGAATGCTTTCGACGGAGTTGGAATACCTTTGTACAGGGTTGGAATGCTTTCTATAGGGTTGGAATGCTTTCTATAGGGTTGGACTGCTTTCGACAGAGTTGGAATACCTTTGTACAGGGTTGGAATGCTTTCTACAGAGTTGGAATGCTTTCAACAGAGTTGGAATACCTTTGTACAGGGTTGGAATGCTTTCTACAGAGTTGGAATGCCTTCTACAGGGTTGGAATGCTTTCGACAGAGTTGGAATACCTTTGCGTAGAGTTAGAATGTTGTGTACTGTGTTGGAATGCTGTCGACAGAGTTGGAATACCTTTATACAGGGTTGGAATGCTATCTACAGGGGTGGAATGCTTTCTACAGGGTTGGAATGCATTCTACAGGGTTGGAATGCTTTCTATAGGGTTGGAATGCTATCGACAGAGTTGGAATACCTTTGTACAAGGTTGGAATGCTGTCTACAGGGTTGGAATGCTTCCTACAGGGTTGGAATGCTTCCTACAGGGTTGGAATGCTTCCTACAGGGTTGGAATGCTTTCGACAGAGTTGGAATACCTTTGTACAGAGTTGGAATACCTTTGTACAGAGTTAGAATGTTATGTACAGGGTTGGAATGCTTTCTACAAAGTTGGAATGCCGTCTACAGGGTTGGAATGCTTTCGACAGAGTTGGAATACCTTTGCGTAGAGTTAGAATGTTATGTTCTGGGTTGGAATGCTTTCGACAGAGTTGGAATACCTTTATACAGGGTTGGAATGCTTTCTACAGGGTTGGAATGCTTTCTACAGGGTTGGAATGCTTTCTACAGGGTTGGAATGCTTTTTACAGGGTTAGAATGCTTTCTACAGGGTTGGAATGCTTCCTACAGTGTTGGAATACCTTTGCGTAGAGTTAGAATGCTGTGTTCTGGGTTGGAATGCTTTCGACAGAGTTGGAATACCTTTATACAGGGTTGGAATGCTTTCTACAGGGTTGGAATGCTTTCTACAGGGTTGGAATGCTTTCTACAGGGTTGGAATGCTTTTTACAGGGTTAGAATGCTTTCTACAGGGTTGGAATGCTTTCTACAGAGTTGGAATGCCTTCTACAGGGTTGGAATGCTTTCGACAGAGTTGGAATACCTTTGCGTAGAGTTAGAATGTTGTGTACTGGGTTGGAATGCTGTCGACAGAGTTGGAATACCTTTGTACAGAGTTAGAATATTATGTACAGGGTTGGAATGCTTTCTACAGAGTTGGAATGACTTCTACAGGGTTGGAATGCTTTCTACAGAGTTGGAATGCCTTCTACAGGGTTGGAATGCCTTCTACAGGGTTGGAATGCTTTCGACAGAGTTGGAATGCTTTCGACAGAGTTGGAATGCTTTCGACAGAGTTGGAATACCTTTGCGTAGAGTTAGAATGTTGTGTACTGGGTTGGAATGCTGTCGACAGAGTTGGAATACCTTTATACAGGGTTGGAATGCTATCTACAGGGTTGGAATGCTTTCTACAGGGTTGGAATGCTTTCTACAGGGTTGGAATGCTTTCTACAGGGTTGGAATGCTTTCTATAGGGTTGGAATGCTTTCGACAGAGTTGGAATACCTTTGTACAGAGTTAGAATATTATATACAGGGTTGGAATGCTTTCTACAGAGTTGGAATGCCTTCTACAGGGTTGGAATGCTTTCGACAGAGTTGGAATACCTTTGCGTATAGTTAGAATGTTGTGTACTGGGTTGGAATGCTGTCGACAGAGTTGGAATACCTTTATGCAGGATTGGAATGCTATCTACAGGGTGGGAATGCTTTCTACAGGGTTGGAATGCTTTCTATAGGGTTTTAATGCTTTCGACAGAGTTGCAATACCTTTGTACAGAGTTGGAATGCTTTCGACAGGGTTGGAACGCTTTCTACAGGGTTGGAATGCTTTCGACAGAGTTGGAATACCTTTGTACAGGGTTGGAATGCTTTCTGCAGAGTTGGAATGCTTTCGACAGAGTTGGAATGCTTTCGACAGAGTTGGAATGCTTTCGACAGAGTTGGAATACCTTTGTACAGAGTTGGAATGCTTTCTATAGGGTTGGAATGCTTTCGACAGAGTTGGAATACCTTTGTACAGAGTTAGAATGTTATGTACAGCATTGGAATGCTTTCTACAGAGTTGGAATGCCTTCTACAGGGTTGGAATGCTTTCGACAGAGTTGGAATACCTTTGCGTAGAGTTAGAATGTTATGTACTGGGTTGGAATGCTTTCGACAGAGTTGGAATACCTTTATACAGGGTTGGAATGCTTTCTACAGGGTTGGAATGCTTTCTACAGGGTTGGAATGCTTTCTACAGGGTTGGAATGCTTTCTACAGGGTTGGAATGCTTTTTACAGGGTTAGAATGCTTTCTACAGGGTTGGAATGCTTTCTACAGAGTTGGAATGCCTTCTACAGGGTTGGAATGCTTTCCACAGAGTTGGAATACCTTTGCGTAGAGTTAGAATGTTGTGTACTGGGTTGGAATGCTGTCGACAGAGTTGGAATACCTTTGTACAGAGTTAGAATATTATGTACAGGGTTGGAATGCTTTCTACAGAGTTGGAATGACTTCTACAGGGTTGGAATGCTTTCTACAGAGTTGGAATGACTTCTACAGGGTTGGAATGCTTTCTACAGAGTTGGAATGCCTTCTACAGGGTTGGAATGCCTTCTACAGGGTTGGAATGCTTTCGACAGAGTTGGAATGCTTTCGACAGAGTTGGAATGCTTTCGACAGAGTGGGAATACCTTTGCGTAGAGTTAGAATGTTGTGTACTGGGTTGGAATGCTGTCGACAGAGTTGGAATACCTTTATACAGGGTTGGAATGCTATCTACAGGGTTGGAATGCTTTCTACAGGGTTGGAATGCTTTCTACAGGGTTGGAATGCTTTCTACAGGGTTGGAATGCTTTCTATAGGGTTGGAATGCTTTCGACAGAGTTGGAATACCTTTGTACAGAGTTAGAATATTATGTACAGGGTTGGAATGCTTTCTACAGAGTTGGAATGCCTTCTACAGGGTTGGAATGCTTTCGACAGAGTTGGAATACCTTTGCGTAGAGTTAGAATGTTGTGTACTGGGTTGGAATGCTGTCGACAGAGTTGGAATACCTTTATGCAGGATTGGAATGCTATCTACAGGGTGGGAATGCTTTCTACAGGGTTGGAATGCTTTCTATAGGGTTTTAATGCTTTCGACAGAGTTGCAATACCTTTGTACAGAGTTGGAATGCTTTCGACAGGGTTGGAACGCTTTCTACAGGGTTGGAATGCTTTCGACAGAGTTGGAATACCTTTGTACAGGGTTGGAATGCTTTCTGCAGGGTTGGAATGCTTTCGACAGAGTTGGAATGCTTTCTACAGGGTTGGAATGCATTCTACAGGGTTGGAATGCTTTCTATAGGGTTGGAGTGCTTTCGACAGAGTTGCAATACCTTTGTACAGGGTTGGAATGCATTCTACAGGGTTGGAATGCATTCTACAGGGTTGGAATGCTTTCTACTCGGTTGGAATGCTTCCTACAGGGTAGGAATACCTTTGTACAGTGTTGGAATACCTTTGTACAGAGTTGGAATGCTTTCGACAGGGTTGGAATGCTTCCTACAGGATTGGAATGCTTTCGACAGAGTTGGAATACCTTTGTACAGAGTTAGAATGTTATGTACAGGATTGGAATGCTTTCTACAGAGTTAGAATGTTATGTACAGGATTGGAATGCTTTCTACAGAGTTGGAATGCTTTCGACAGAGTTGGAATGCTTTCGACAGAGTTGGAATACCTTTGTACAGAGTTGGAATGCTTTCTACAGAGTTGGAATGCTTTCTACAGAGTTGGAATGCTTTCTACAGAGTTGGAATGCTTTCTACAGAGTTGGAATGCTTTCGACAGAGTTGGAATACCTTTGTACAGAGTTGGAATGCTTTCTATAGGGTTGGAATGCTTTCGACAAAGTTGGAATACCTTTGTACAGAGTTGGAATGCTTTCTATAGGGTTGGAATGCTTTCGACAGAGATGGAATACCTTTGTACAGGGTTGGAATGCTTTCTACAGAGTTGGAATGCTTTCGACAGAGTTGGAATACCTTTGTACAGAGTTGGAATGCTTTCTATAGGGTTGGAATGCTTTCGACAGAGTTGGAATACCTTTGTGCAGGGTTGGAATGCTTTCAACAGGGTTGGAATGCTTCCTACAGGGTGGGAATACCTTTGTACAGAGTTGGAATGCTTTCTATAGGGTTGGAATGCTTTCGACAGAGTTGGAATACCTTTGTACAGAGTTAGAATGTTATGTACAGGATTGGAATGCTTTCTCCAGAGTTGGAATGCTTTCGACAGAGTTGGAATGCTTTCGACAAAGTTGGAATACCTTTGTACAGGGTTGGAATGCTTTCGACAGAGTTGGAATACCTTTGTACAGAGTTAGAATGTTATGTACAGGATTGGAATGCTTTCTCCAGAGTTGGAATGCTTTCGACAGAGTTGGAATGCTTTCGACAAAGTTGGAATACCTTTGTACAGAGTTGGCATGCTTTCTATAGGGTTGGAATGCTTTCGACAGAGTTGGAATACCTTTGTACAGGGTTGGAAAGCTTTCTATAGGGTTGGAATGCTTTCGACAGAGTTGGAATACCTTTGTACAGAGTTGGAATGCTTTCTATAGGGTTGGAATGCTTTCGACAAAGTTGGAATACCTTTGTACAGAGTTGGAATGCTTTCTATAGGGTTGCAATGCTTTCGACAGAGTTGGAATACCTTTGTGCAGGGTTGGAATGCTTTCAACAGGGTTGGAATGCTTCATACAGGGTTGGAATGCTTTCGACAGAGTTGGAATACCTTTGTACAGAGTTAGAATGTTATGTACAGGATTGGAATGCTTTCTCCAGAGTTGGAATGCTTTCGACAGAGTTGGAATGCTTTCGACAGAGTTGTTATACCTTTGTACAGAGTTGGAATGCTTTCTATAGGGTTGGAATGCTTTCTACAGGGTTGGAATGCTTTCGACAGAGTTGGAATACCTTTGTGCAGGGTTGGAATGCTTTCAACAGGGTTGGAATGCTTCCTACAGGGTTGGAATACCTTTCTACAGGGTTGGAATGCTTTCTACAGGGTTGGAATGCTTTCTACAGGGTTGGAATGCTTTCTATAGGGTTGGAATGCTTTCGACAGAGTTGGAATACCTTTGTACAGAGTTAGAATATTATGTACAGGGTTGGAATGCTTTCTACAGAGTTGGAATGCCTTCTACAGGGTTGGAATGCTTTCGACAGAGTTGGAATACCTTTGCGTAGAGTTAGAATGTTGTGTACTGGGTTGGAATGCTGTCGACAGAGTTGGAATACCTTTATGCAGGATTGGAATGCTATCTACAGGGTGGGAATGCTTTCTACAGGGTTGGAATGCTTTCTATAGGGTTTTAATGCTTTCGACAGAGTTGCAATACCTTTGTACAGAGTTGGAATGCTTTCGACAGGGTTGGAACGCTTTCTACAGGGTTGGAATGCTTTCGACAGAGTTGGAATACCTTTGTACAGGGTTGGAATGCTTTCTGCAGAGTTGGAATGCTTTCGACAGAGTTGGAATGCTTTCGACAGAGTTGGAATGCTTTCGACAGAGTTGGAATACCTTTGTACAGAGTTGGAATGCTTTCTATAGGGTTGGAATGCTTTCGACAGAGTTGGAATACCTTTGTACAGAGTTAGAATGTTATGCACAGCATTGGAATGCTTTCTACAGAGTTGGAATGCCTTCTACAGGGTTGGAATGCTTTCTATAGGGTTGGAATGCTTTCGACAGAGTTGGAATACCTTTGTACAGGGTTGGAATGCTTTCTATAGGGTTGGAATGCTTTCGACAGAGTTGGAATACCTTTGTACAGAGTTGGAATGCTTTCTATAGGGTTGGAATGCTTTCGACAAAGTTGGAATACCTTTGTACAGAGTTGGAATGCTTTCTATAGGGTTGGAATGCTTTCGACAGAGTTCGAATACCTTTGTGCAGGGTTGGAATGCTTTCAACAGGGTTGGAATACTTCCTACAGGGTTGGAATACTTCCTACAGGGTTGGAATGCTTTCGACAGAGTTGGAATGCTTTCGACAGAGTTGGAATACCTTTGTACAGAGTTGGAATGCTTTCTATAGGGTTGGAATGCTTTCGACAGAGTTGGAATACCTTTGTACAGAGTTAGAATGTTATGTACAGCATTGGAATGCTTTCTACAGAGTTGGAATGCCTTCTACAGGGTTGGAATGCTTTCGACAGAGTTGGAATACCTTTGCGTAGAGTTAGAATGTTATGTACTGGGTTGGAATGCTTTCGACAGAGTTGGAATATCTTTGTACAGGGTTGGAATGCTTTCTATAGGGTTGGAATGCTTTCGACAGAGTTGGAATACCTTTGTACAGGGTTGGAATGCTTTCTATACGGTTGGAATGCTTTCGACAGAGTTGGAATACCTTTGTACAGAGTTGGAATGCTTTCTATAGGGTTGGAATGCTTTCGACAAAGTTGGAATACCTTTGTACAGAGTTGGAATGCTTTCTATAGGGTTGGAATGCTTTCGACAGAGTTGGAATACCTTTGTGCAGGGTTGGAATGCTTTCAACAGGGTTGGAATGCTTCATACAGGGTTGGAATGCTTTCGACAGAGTTGGAATACCTTTGTACAGAGTTAGAATGTTATGTACAGGATTGGAATGCTTTCTACAGAGTTGGAATGCCTTCTACAGTGTTGGAATGCCTTCTACAGTGTTGGAATGCCTTCTACAGTGTTGGAATCCTTTCGACAGAGTTGGTATACCTTTGCGTAGAGTTAGAATGTTATGTACTGGGTTGGAATGCTTTCGACAGAGTTGGAATACCTTTATACAGGGTTGGAACGCTTTCTACAGGGTTGGAATGCATTCTACAGGGTTGGAATGCTTTCTATAGGGTTGGAGTGCTTTCGACAGAGTTGCAATACCTTTGTACAGGGTTGGAATGCATTCTACAGGGTTGGAATGCTTTCTACTCGGTTGGAATGCTTCCTACAGGGTAGGAATACCTTTGTACAGTGTTGGAATACCTTTGTACAGAGTTGGAATGCTTTCGACAGGGTTGGAATGCTTCCTACAGGATTGGAATGCTTTCGACAGAGTTGGAATACCTTTGTACAGAGTTAGAATGTTATGTACAGGATTGGAATGCTTTCTACAGAGTTGGAATGCTTTCGACAGAGTTGGAATGCTTTCGACAGAGTTGGAATACCTTTGTACAGAGTTGGAATGCTTTCTACAGAGTTGGAATGCTTTCTACAGAGTTGGAATGCTTTCGACAGAGTTGGAATACCTTTGTACAGAGTTGGAATGCTTTCTATAGGGTTGGAATGCTTTCGACAAAGTTGGAATACCTTTGTACAGAGTTGGAATGCTTTCTATAGGGTTGGAATGCTTTCGACAGAGATGGAATACCTTTGTACAGGGTTGGAATGCTTTCTACAGAGTTGGAATGCTTTCGACAGAGTTGGAATACCTTTGTACAGAGTTGGAATGCTTTCTATAGGGTTGGAATGCTTTCGACAGAGTTGGAATACCTTTGTGCAGGGTTGGAATGCTTTCAACAGGGTTGGAATGCTTCCTACAGGGTGGGAATACCTTTGTACAGAGTTGGAATGCTTTCTATAGGGTTGGAATGCTTTCGACAGAGTTGGAATACCTTTGTACAGAGTTAGAATGTTATGTACAGGATTGGAATGCTTTCTCCAGAGTTGGAATGCTTTCGACAGAGTTGGAATGCTTTCGACAAAGTTGGAATACCTTTGTACAGAGTTGGCATGCTTTCTATAGGGTTGGAATGCTTTCTACAGGGTTGGAATGCCTTCTATAGGGTTGGAATGCTTTCGACAGAGTTGGAATACCTTTGTACAGGGTTGGCATGCTTTCTACAGAGTTGGAATGCTTTCGACAGAGTTGGAATACCTTTGTACAGAGTTGGAATGCTTTCTATAGGGTTGGAATGCTTTCGACAAAGTTGGAATACCTTTGTACAGAGTTGGAATGCTTTCCATAGGGTTGGAATGCTTTCTATAGGGTTGGAATGCTTTCTATAGGGTTGGAATGCTTTCGATAGAGTTGGAATACCTTTGTACAGGGTTGGAATGCTTTCGACAGAGTTGGAATACCTTTGTACAGAGTTAGAATGTTATGTACAGGATTGGAATGCTTTCTCCAGAGTTGGAATGCTTTCGACAGAGTTGGAATGCTTTCGACAAAGTTGGAATACCTTTGTACAGAGTTGGCATGCTTTCTATAGGGTTGGAATGCTTTCTACAGGGTTGGAATGCCTTCTATAGGGTTGGAATGCTTTCGACAGAGTTGGAATACCTTTGTACAGGGTTGGCATGCTTTCTACAGAGTTGGAATGCTTTCGACAGAGTTGGAATACCTTTGTACAGAGTTGGAATGCTTTCTATAGGGTTGGAATGCTTTCGACAAAGTTGGAATACCTTTGTACAGAGTTGGAATGCTTTCTATAGGGTTGGAATGCTTTCTATAGGGTTGGAATGCTTTCGATAGAGTTGGAATACCTTTGTACAGGGTTGGAATGCTTTCGACAGAGTTGGAATACCTTTGTACAGGGTTGGAAAGCTTTCTATAGGGTTGGAATGCTTTCGACAGAGTTGGAATACCTTTGTACAGAGTTGGAATGCTTTCTATAGGGTTGGAATGCTTTCGACAAAGTTGGAATACCTTTGTACAGAGTTGGAATGCTTTCTATAGGGTTGCAATGCTTTCGACAGAGTTGGAATACCTTTGTGCAGGGTTGGAATGCTTTCAACAGGGTTGGAATGCTTCATACAGGGTTGGAATGCTTTCGACAGAGTTGGAATACCTTTGTACAGAGTTAGAATGTTATGTACAGGATTGGAATGCTTTCTCCAGAGTTGGAATGCTTTCGACAGAGTTGGAATGCTTTCGACAGAGTTGTTATACCTTTGTACAGAGTTGGAATGCTTTCTATAGGGTTGGAATGCTTTCGACAGAGTTGGAATACCTTTGTACAGGGTTGGAATGCTTTCTGCAGAGTTGGAATGCTTTCGACAGAGTTGGAATGCTTTCGACAGAGTTGGAATGCTTTCGACAGAGTTGGAATACCTTTGTACAGAGTTGGAATGCTTTCTATAGGGTTGGAATGCTTTCGACAGAGTTGGAATACCTTTGTACAGAGTTAGAATGTTATGCACAGCATTGGAATGCTTTCTACAGAGTTGGAATGCCTTCTACAGGGTTGGAATGCCTTCTACAGGGTTGGAATGCTTTCTATAGGGTTGGAATGCTTTCGACAGAGTTGGAATACCTTTGTACAGGGTTGGAATGCTTTCTATAGGGTTGGAATGCTTTCGACAGAGTTGGAATACCTTTGTACAGAGTTGGAATGCTTTCTATAGGGTTGGAATGCTTTCGACAAAGTTGGAATACCTTTGTACAGAGTTGGAATGCTTTCTATAGGGTTGGAATGCTTTCGACAGAGTTCGAATACCTTTGTGCAGGGTTGGAATGCTTTCAACAGGGTTGGAATACTTCCTACAGGGTTGGAATGCTTTCGACAGAGTTGGAATGCTTTCGACAGAGTTGGAATACCTTTGTACAGAGTTGGAATGCTTTCTATAGGGTTGGAATGCTTTCGACAGAGTTGGAATACCTTTGTACAGAGTTAGAATGTTATGTACAGCATTGGAATGCTTTCTACAGAGTTGGAATGCCTTCTACAGGGTTGGAATGCTTTCGACAGAGTTGGAATACCTTTGCGTAGAGTTAGAATGTTATGTACTGGGTTGGAATGCTTTCGACAGAGTTGGAATATCTTTGTACAGGGTTGGAATGCTTTCTATAGGGTTGGAATGCTTTCGACAGAGTTGGAATACCTTTGTACAGGGTTGGAATGCTTTCTATACGGTTGGAATGCTTTCGACAGAGTTGGAATACCTTTGTACAGAGTTGGAATGCTTTCTATAGGGTTGGAATGCTTTCGACAAAGTTGGAATACCTTTGTACAGAGTTGGAATGCTTTCTATAGGGTTGGAATGCTTTCGACAGAGTTGGAATACCTTTGTGCAGGGTTGGAATGCTTTCAACAGGGTTGGAATGCTTCATACAGGGTTGGAATGCTTTCGACAGAGTTGGAATACCTTTGTACAGAGTTAGAATGTTATGTACAGGATTGGAATGCTTTCTACAGAGTTGGAATGCCTTCTACAGTGTTGGAATGCCTTCTACAGTGTTGGAATGCCTTCTACAGTGTTGGAATCCTTTCGACAGAGTTGGTATATCTTTGCGTAGAGTTAGAATGTTATGTACTGGGTTGGAATGCTTTCGACAGAGTTGGAATACCTTTATACAGGGTTGGAACGCTTTCTACAGGGTTGGAATGCATTCTACAGGGTTGGAATGCTTTCTATAGGGTTGGAGTGCTTTCGACAGAGTTGCAATACCTTTGTACAGGGTTGGAATGCATTCTACAGGGTTGGAATGCTTTCTACTCGGTTGGAATGCTTCCTACAGGGTAGGAATACCTTTGTACAGTGTTGGAATACCTTTGTACAGAGTTGGAATGCTTTCCACAGGGTTGGAATGCTTCCTACAGGATTGGAATGCTTTCGACAGAGTTGGAATACCTTTGTACAGAGTTAGAATGTTATGTACAGGATTGGAATGCTTTCTACAGAGTTGGAATGCTTTCGACAGAGTTGGAATGCTTTCGACAGAGTTGGAATACCTTTGTACAGAGTTGGAATGCTTTCTACAGAGTTGGAATGCTTTCTACAGAGTTGGAATGCTTTCGACAGAGTTGGAATACCTTTGTACAGAGTTGGAATGCTTTCTATAGGGTTGGAATGCTTTCGACAAAGTTGGAATACCTTTGTACAGAGTTGGAATGCTTTCTATAGGGTTGGAATGCTTTCGACAGAGATGGAATACCTTTGTACAGGGTTGGAATGCTTTCTACAGAGTTGGAATGCTTTCGACAGAGTTGGAATACCTTTGTACAGAGTTGGAATGCTTTCTATAGGGTTGGAATGCTTTCGACAGAGTTGGAATACCTTTGTGCAGGGTTGGAATGCTTTCAATAGGGTTGGAATGCTTCCTACAGGGTGGGAATACCTTTGTACAGAGTTGGAATGCTTTCTATAGGGTTGGAATGCTTTCGACAGAGTTGGAATACCTTTGTACAGAGTTAGAATGTTATGTACAGGATTGGAATGCTTTCTCCAGAGTTGGAATGCTTTCGACAGAGTTGGAATGCTTTCGACAAAGTTGGAATACCTTTGTACAGAGTTGGCATGCTTTCTATAGGGTTGGAATGCTTTCTACTGTGTTGGAATGCCTTCTATAGGGTTGGAATGCTTTCGACAGAGTTGGAATACCTTTGTACAGGGTTGGCATGCTTTCTACAGAGTTGGAATGCTTTCGACAGAGTTGGAATACCTTTGTACAGAGTTGGAATGCTTTCTATAGGGTTGGAATGCTTTCGACAAAGTTGGAATACCTTTGTACAGAGTTGGAATGCTTTCTATAGGGTTGGAATGCTTTCTATAGGGTTGGAATGCTTTCGATAGAGTTGGAATACCTTTGTACAGGGTTGGAATGCTTTCGACAGAGTTGGAATACCTTTGTACAGAGTTAGAATGTTATGTACAGGATTGGAATGCTTTCTCCAGAGTTGGAATGCTTTCGACAGAGTTGGAATGCTTTCGACAAAGTTGGAATACCTTTGTACAGAGTTGGCATGCTTTCTATAGGGTTGGAATGCTTTCTACAGGGTTGGAATGCCTTCTATAGGGTTGGAATGCTTTCGACAGAGTTGGAATACCTTTGTACAGGGTTGGCATGCTTTCTACAGAGTTGGAATGCTTTCGACAGAGTTGGAATACCTTTGTACAGAGTTGGAATGCTTTCTATAGGGTTGGAATGCTTTCGACAAAGTTGGAATACCTTTGTACAGAGTTGGAATGCTTTCTATAGGGTTGGAATGCTTTCTATAGGGTTGGAATGCTTTCGATAGAGTTGGAATACCTTTGTACAGGGTTGGAATGCTTTCGACAGAGTTGGAATACCTTTGTACAGGGTTGGAAAGCTTTCTATAGGGTTGGAATGCTTTCGACAGAGTTGGAATACCTTTGTACAGAGTTGGAATGCTTTCTATAGGGTTGGAATGCTTTCGACAAAGTTGGAATACCTTTGTACAGAGTTGGAATGCTTTCTATAGGGTTGCAATGCTTTCGACAGAGTTGGAATACCTTTGTGCAGGGTTGGAATGCTTTCAACAGGGTTGGAATGCTTCATACAGGGTTGGAATGCTTTCGACAGAGTTGGAATACCTTTGTACAGAGTTAGAATGTTATGTACAGGATTGGAATGCTTTCTCCAGAGTTGGAATGCTTTCGACAGAGTTGGAATGCTTTCGACAGAGTTGTTATACCTTTGTACAGAGTTGGAATGCTTTCTATAGGGTTGGAATGCTTTCTACAGGGTTGGAATGCTTTCGACAGAGTTGGAATACCTTTGTGCAGGGTTGGAATGCTTTCAACAGGGTTGGAATGCTTCCTACAGGGTTGGAATACCTTTGTACAGAGTTGGAATGCTTTCTATAGGGTTGGAATGCTTTCGACAGAGTTGGAATACCTTTGTACAGAGTTAGAATGTTATGTACAGGATTGGAATGCTTTCTACAGAGTTGGAATGCCTTCTACAGTGTTGGAATGCCTTCTACAGTGTTGGAATCCTTTCGACAGAGTTGGTATACCTTTGCGTAGAGTTAGAATGTTATGTACTGGGTTGGAATGCTTTCGACAGAGTTGGAATACCTTTATACAGGGTTGGAGCGCTTTCTACAGGGTTGGAATGCATTCTACAGGGTTGGAATGCTTTCTATAGGGTTGGAGTGCTTTCGACAGAGTTGCAATACCTTTGTACATGGTTGGAATGCTTTCTACAGGGTTGGAATGCTTTCTACTGGGTTGGAATGCTTTCTACTGGGTTGGAATGCTTTCGACAGGGTTGGAATGCTTCCTACAGGGTTGGAATGCTTTCGACAGAGTTGGAATACCTTTGTAGAGAGTTGGAATGCTTTCTATAGGGTTGGAATGCTTTCGACAGAGATGGAATACCTTTGTACAGGGTTGGAATGCTTTCTACAGAGTTGGAATGCTTTCGACAGAGTTGGAATACCTTTGTACAGAGTTGGAATGCTTTCTATAGGGTTGGAATGCTTTCGACAAAGTTGGAATACCTTTGTACAGAGTTGGAATGCTTTCTATAGGGTTGGAATGCTTTCGACAGAGTTGGAATACCTTTGTGCAGGGTTGGAATGCTTTCAACAGGGTTGGAATGCTTCATACAGGGTTGGAATGCTTTCGACAGAGTTGGAATACCTTTGTACAGAGTTAGAATGTTATGTACAGGATTGGAATGCTTTCTACAGAGTTGGAATGCCTTCTACAGTGTTGGAATGCCTTCTACAGTGTTGGAATGCCTTCTACAGTGTTGGAATCCTTTCGACAGAGTTGGTATACCTTTGCGTAGAGTTAGAATGTTATGTACTGGGTTGGAATGCTTTCGACAGAGTTGGAATACCTTTATACAGGGTTGGAACGCTTTCTACAGGGTTGGAATGCATTCTACAGGGTTGGAATGCTTTCTATAGGGTTGGAGTGCTTTCGACAGAGTTGCAATACCTTTGTACAGGGTTGGAATGCATTCTACAGGGTTGGAATGCTTTCTACTCGGTTGGAATGCTTCCTACAGGGTAGGAATACCTTTGTACAGTGTTGGAATACCTTTGTACAGAGTTGGAATGCTTTCGACAGGGTTGGAATGCTTCCTACAGGATTGGAATGCTTTCGACAGAGTTGGAATACCTTTGTACAGAGTTAGAATGTTATGTACAGGATTGGAATGCTTTCTACAGAGTTGGAATGCTTTCGACAGAGTTGGAATGCTTTCGACAGAGTTGGAATACCTTTGTACAGAGTTGGAATGCTTTCTACAGAGTTGGAATGCTTTCTACAGAGTTGGAATGCTTTCGACAGAGTTGGAATACCTTTGTACAGAGTTGGAATGCTTTCTATAGGGTTGGAATGCTTTCGACAAAGTTGGAATACCTTTGTACAGAGTTGGAATGCTTTCTATAGGGTTGGAATGCTTTCGACAGAGATGGAATACCTTTGTACAGGGTTGGAATGCTTTCTACAGAGTTGGAATGCTTTCGACAGAGTTGGAATACCTTTGTACAGAGTTGGAATGCTTTCTATAGGGTTGGAATGCTTTCGACAGAGTTGGAATACCTTTGTGCAGGGTTGGAATGCTTTCAACAGGGTTGGAATGCTTCCTACAGGGTGGGAATACCTTTGTACAGAGTTGGAATGCTTTCTATAGGGTTGGAATGCTTTCGACAGAGTTGGAATACCTTTGTACAGAGTTAGAATGTTATGTACAGGATTGGAATGCTTTCTCCAGAGTTGGAATGCTTTCGACAGAGTTGGAATGCTTTCGACAAAGTTGGAATACCTTTGTACAGAGTTGGCATGCTTTCTATAGGGTTGGAATGCTTTCTACAGGGTTGGAATGCCTTCTATAGGGTTGGAATGCTTTCGACAGAGTTGGAATACCTTTGTACAGGGTTGGCATGCTTTCTACAGAGTTGGAATGCTTTCGACAGAGTTGGAATACCTTTGTACAGAGTTGGAATGCTTTCTATAGGGTTGGAATGCTTTCGACAAAGTTGGAATACCTTTGTACAGAGTTGGAATGCTTTCCATAGGGTTGGAATGCTTTCTATAGGGTTGGAATGCTTTCTATAGGGTTGGAATGCTTTCGATAGAGTTGGAATACCTTTGTACAGGGTTGGAATGCTTTCGACAGAGTTGGAATACCTTTGTACAGAGTTAGAATGTTATGTACAGGATTGGAATGCTTTCTCCAGAGTTGGAATGCTTTCGACAGAGTTGGAATGCTTTCGACAAAGTTGGAATACCTTTGTACAGAGTTGGCATGCTTTCTATAGGGTTGGAATGCTTTCTACAGGGTTGGAATGCCTTCTATAGGGTTGGAATGCTTTCGACAGAGTTGGAATACCTTTGTACAGGGTTGGCATGCTTTCTACAGAGTTGGAATGCTTTCGACAGAGTTGGAATACCTTTGTACAGAGTTGGAATGCTTTCTATAGGGTTGGAATGCTTTCGACAAAGTTGGAATACCTTTGTACAGAGTTGGAATGCTTTCTATAGGGTTGGAATGCTTTCTATAGGGTTGGAATGCTTTCGATAGAGTTGGAATACCTTTGTACAGGGTTGGAATGCTTTCGACAGAGTTGGAATACCTTTGTACAGGGTTGGAAAGCTTTCTATAGGGTTGGAATGCTTTCGACAGAGTTGGAATACCTTTGTACAGAGTTGGAATGCTTTCTATAGGGTTGGAATGCTTTCGACAAAGTTGGAATACCTTTGTACAGAGTTGGAATGCTTTCTATAGGGTTGCAATGCTTTCGACAGAGTTGGAATACCTTTGTGCAGGGTTGGAATGCTTTCAACAGGGTTGGAATGCTTCATACAGGGTTGGAATGCTTTCGACAGAGTTGGAATACCTTTGTACAGAGTTAGAATGTTATGTACAGGATTGGAATGCTTTCTCCAGAGTTGGAATGCTTTCGACAGAGTTGGAATGCTTTCGACAGAGTTGTTATACCTTTGTACAGAGTTGGAATGCTTTCTATAGGGTTGGAATGCTTTCGACAGAGTTGGAATACCTTTGTACAGGGTTGGAATGCTTTCTGCAGAGTTGGAATGCTTTCGACAGAGTTGGAATGCTTTCGACAGAGTTGGAATGCTTTCGACAGAGTTGGAATACCTTTGTACAGAGTTGGAATGCTTTCTATAGGGTTGGAATGCTTTCGACAGAGTTGGAATACCTTTGTACAGAGTTAGAATGTTATGCACAGCATTGGAATGCTTTCTACAGAGTTGGAATGCCTTCTACAGGGTTGGAATGCCTTCTACAGGGTTGGAATGCTTTCTATAGGGTTGGAATGCTTTCGACAGAGTTGGAATACCTTTGTACAGGGTTGGAATGCTTTCTATAGGGTTGGAATGCTTTCGACAGAGTTGGAATACCTTTGTACAGAGTTGGAATGCTTTCTATAGGGTTGGAATGCTTTCGACAAAGTTGGAATACCTTTGTACAGAGTTGGAATGCTTTCTATAGGGTTGGAATGCTTTCGACAGAGTTCGAATACCTTTGTGCAGGGTTGGAATGCTTTCAACAGGGTTGGAATACTTCCTACAGGGTTGGAATGCTTTCGACAGAGTTGGAATGCTTTCGACAGAGTTGGAATACCTTTGTACAGAGTTGGAATGCTTTCTATAGGGTTGGAATGCTTTCGACAGAGTTGGAATACCTTTGTACAGAGTTAGAATGTTATGTACAGCATTGGAATGCTTTCTACAGAGTTGGAATGCCTTCTACAGGGTTGGAATGCTTTCGACAGAGTTGGAATACCTTTGCGTAGAGTTAGAATGTTATGTACTGGGTTGGAATGCTTTCGACAGAGTTGGAATATCTTTGTACAGGGTTGGAATGCTTTCTATAGGGTTGGAATGCTTTCGACAGAGTTGGAATACCTTTGTACAGGGTTGGAATGCTTTCTATACGGTTGGAATGCTTTCGACAGAGTTGGAATACCTTTGTACAGAGTTGGAATGCTTTCTATAGGGTTGGAATGCTTTCGACAAAGTTGGAATACCTTTGTACAGAGTTGGAATGCTTTCTATAGGGTTGGAATGCTTTCGACAGAGTTGGAATACCTTTGTGCAGGGTTGGAATGCTTTCAACAGGGTTGGAATGCTTCATACAGGGTTGGAATGCTTTCGACAGAGTTGGAATACCTTTGTACAGAGTTAGAATGTTATGTACAGGATTGGAATGCTTTCTACAGAGTTGGAATGCCTTCTACAGTGTTGGAATGCCTTCTACAGTGTTGGAATGCCTTCTACAGTGTTGGAATCCTTTCGACAGAGTTGGTATATCTTTGCGTAGAGTTAGAATGTTATGTACTGGGTTGGAATGCTTTCGACAGAGTTGGAATACCTTTATACAGGGTTGGAACGCTTTCTACAGGGTTGGAATGCATTCTACAGGGTTGGAATGCTTTCTATAGGGTTGGAGTGCTTTCGACAGAGTTGCAATACCTTTGTACAGGGTTGGAATGCATTCTACAGGGTTGGAATGCTTTCTACTCGGTTGGAATGCTTCCTACAGGGTAGGAATACCTTTGTACAGTGTTGGAATACCTTTGTACAGAGTTGGAATGCTTTCCACAGGGTTGGAATGCTTCCTACAGGATTGGAATGCTTTCGACAGAGT
This sequence comes from Bombus fervidus, assembly GCF_041682495.2. Classification (NCBI taxonomy): domain Eukaryota; kingdom Metazoa; phylum Arthropoda; class Insecta; order Hymenoptera; family Apidae; genus Bombus; species Bombus fervidus. Next base: position 20,236,172 of record NC_091519.1, read on the forward strand.
TGGAATACCTTTGTACAGAGTTAGAATGTTATGTACAGGATTGGAATGCTTTCTACAGAGTTGGAATGCTTTCGACAGAGTTGGAATGCTTTCGACAGAGTTGGAATACCTTTGTACAGAGTTGGAATGCTTTCTACAGAGTTGGAATGCTTTCTACAGAGTTGGAATGCTTTCGACAGAGTTGGAATACCTTTGTACAGAGTTGGAATGCTTTCTATAGGGTTGGAATGCTTTCGACAAAGTTGGAATACCTTTGTACAGAGTTGGAATGCTTTCTATAGGGTTGGAATGCTTTCGACAGAGATGGAATACCTTTGTACAGGGTTGGAATGCTTTCTACAGAGTTGGAATGCTTTCGACAGAGTTGGAATACCTTTGTACAGAGTTGGAATGCTTTCTATAGGGTTGGAATGCTTTCGACAGAGTTGGAATACCTTTGTGCAGGGTTGGAATGCTTTCAATAGGGTTGGAATGCTTCCTACAGGGTGGGAATACCTTTGTACAGAGTTGGAATGCTTTCTATAGGGTTGGAATGCTTTCGACAGAGTTGGAATACCTTTGTACAGAGTTAGAATGTTATGTACAGGATTGGAATGCTTTCTCCAGAGTTGGAATGCTTTCGACAGAGTTGGAATGCTTTCGACAAAGTTGGAATACCTTTGTACAGAGTTGGCATGCTTTCTATAGGGTTGGAATGCTTTCTACTGTGTTGGAATGCCTTCTATAGGGTTGGAATGCTTTCGACAGAGTTGGAATACCTTTGTACAGGGTTGGCATGCTTTCTACAGAGTTGGAATGCTTTCGACAGAGTTGGAATACCTTTGTACAGAGTTGGAATGCTTTCTATAGGGTTGGAATGCTTTCGACAAAGTTGGAATACCTTTGTACAGAGTTGGAATGCTTTCTATAGGGTTGGAATGCTTTCTATAGGGTTGGAATGCTTTCGATAGAGTTGGAATACCTTTGTACAGGGTTGGAATGCTTTCGACAGAGTTGGAATACCTTTGTACAGAGTTAGAATGTTATGTACAGGATTGGAATGCTTTCTCCAGAGTTGGAATGCTTTCGACAGAGTTGGAATGCTTTCGACAAAGTTGGAATACCTTTGTACAGAGTTGGCATGCTTTCTATAGGGTTGGAATGCTTTCTACAGGGTTGGAATGCCTTCTATAGGGTTGGAATGCTTTCGACAGAGTTGGAATACCTTTGTACAGGGTTGGCATGCTTTCTACAGAGTTGGAATGCTTTCGACAGAGTTGGAATACCTTTGTACAGAGTTGGAATGCTTTCTATAGGGTTGGAATGCTTTCGACAAAGTTGGAATACCTTTGTACAGAGTTGGAATGCTTTCTATAGGGTTGGAATGCTTTCTATAGGGTTGGAATGCTTTCGATAGAGTTGGAATACCTTTGTACAGGGTTGGAATGCTTTCGACAGAGTTGGAATACCTTTGTACAGGGTTGGAAAGCTTTCTATAGGGTTGGAATGCTTTCGACAGAGTTGGAATACCTTTGTACAGAGTTGGAATGCTTTCTATAGGGTTGGAATGCTTTCGACAAAGTTGGAATACCTTTGTACAGAGTTGGAATGCTTTCTATAGGGTTGCAATGCTTTCGACAGAGTTGGAATACCTTTGTGCAGGGTTGGAATGCTTTCAACAGGGTTGGAATGCTTCATACAGGGTTGGAATGCTTTCGACAGAGTTGGAATACCTTTGTACAGAGTTAGAATGTTATGTACAGGATTGGAATGCTTTCTCCAGAGTTGGAATGCTTTCGACAGAGTTGGAATGCTTTCGACAGAGTTGTTATACCTTTGTACAGAGTTGGAATGCTTTCTATAGGGTTGGAATGCTTTCTACAGGGTTGGAATGCTTTCGACAGAGTTGGAATACCTTTGTGCAGGGTTGGAATGCTTTCAACAGGGTTGGAATGCTTCCTACAGGGTTGGAATACCTTTGTACAGAGTTGGAATGCTTTCTATAGGGTTGGAATGCTTTCGACAGAGTTGGAATACCTTTGTACAGAGTTAGAATGTTATGTACAGGATTGGAATGCTTTCTACAGAGTTGGAATGCCTTCTACAGTGTTGGAATGCCTTCTACAGTGTTGGAATCCTTTCGACAGAGTTGGTATACCTTTGCGTAGAGTTAGAATGTTATGTACTGGGTTGGAATGCTTTCGACAGAGTTGGAATACCTTTATACAGGGTTGGAGCGCTTTCTACAGGGTTGGAATGCATTCTACAGGGTTGGAATGCTTTCTATAGGGTTGGAGTGCTTTCGACAGAGTTGCAATACCTTTGTACATGGTTGGAATGCTTTCTACAGGGTTGGAATGCTTTCTACTGGGTTGGAATGCTTTCTACTGGGTTGGAATGCTTTCGACAGGGTTGGAATGCTTCCTACAGGGTTGGAATGCTTTCGACAGAGTTGGAATACCTTTGTAGAGAGTTGGAATGCTTTCTATAGGGTTGGAATGCTTTCGACAGAGATGGAATACCTTTGTACAGGGTTGGAATGCTTTCTACAGAGTTGGAATGCTTTCGACAGAGTTGGAATACCTTTGTACAGAGTTGGAATGCTTTCTATAGGGTTGGAATGCTTTCGACAAAGTTGGAATACCTTTGTACAGAGTTGGAATGCTTTCTATAGGGTTGCAATGCTTTCGACAGAGTTGGAATACCTTTGTGCAGGGTTGGAATGCTTTCAACAGGGTTGGAATGCTTCATACAGGGCTGGAATGCTTTCGACAGAGTTGGAATACCTTTGTACAGAGTTAGAATGTTATGTACAGGATTGGAATGCTTTCTCCAGAGTTGGAATGCTTTCGACAGAGTTGGAATGCTTTCGACAGAGTTGTTATACCTTTGTACAGAGTTGGAATGCTTTCTATAGGGTTGGAATGCTTTCTACAGGGTTGGAATGCTTTCGACAGAGTTGGAATACCTTTGTGCAGGGTTGGAATGCTTTCAACAGGGTTGGAATGCTTCCTACAGGGTTGGAATACCTTTGTACAGAGTTGGAATGCTTTCTACAGGGTTGGAATGCTTTCGTCAGAGTTGGAATACCTTTGTACAGAGTTGGAATGCTTTCTATAGGGTTGCAATGCTTTCGACAGAGTTGGAATACCTTTGTGCAGGGTTGGAATTCTTTCAACAGGGTTGGAATGCTTCATACAGGGTTGGAATGCTTTCGACAGAGTTGGAATACCTTTGTACAGAGTTAGAATGTTATGTACAGGATTGGAATGCTTTCTCCAGAGTTGGAATGCTTTCGACAGAGTTGGAATGCTTTCGACAGAGTTGTTATACCTTTGTACAGAGTTGGAATGCTTTCTATAGGGTTGGAATGCTTCATACAGGGTTGGAATGCTTTCGACAGAGTTGGAATACCTTTGTACAGAGTTAGAATGTTATGTACAGGATTGGAATGCTTTCTCCAGAGTTGGAATGCTTTCGACAGAGTTGGAATGCTTTCGACAGAGTTGTTATACCTTTGTACAGAGTTGGAATGCTTTCTATAGGGTTGGAATGCTTTCGACAGAGTTGGAATGCTTTCGACAGAGTTGTTATACCTTTGTACAGAGTTGGAATGCTTTCTATAGGGTTGGAATGCTTTCTACAGGGTTGGAATGCTTTCGACAGAGTTGGAATACCTTTGTGCAGGGTTGGAATGCTTTCAACAGGGTTGGAATGCTTTCGACAAAGTTGGAATACCTTTGTACAGAGTTGGAATGCTTTCGACAGAGTTGGAATGCTTTCGACAGAGTTGGAATGCTTTCGACAGAGTTGGAATACCTTTGTACAGAGATGGAATGCTTTCTACAGGGTTGGAATGCTTTCTACAGGGTTGGAATGCTTTCGACAGAGTTGGAATACCTTTCCACAGAGATGGAATGCTTTCTACAGGGTTGGAATGCTTTCGACACAGTTGGAATGCTTTCGACAGAGTTGGAATACCTTTGTACAGAGATGGAATGCTTTCTACAGGGTTGGAATGCTTTCGACAGAGTTGGAATACCTTTCCACAGAGATGGAATGCTTTCTACAGGGTTGGAATGCTTTCGACAGAGTTGGAATACCTTTTTACAGAGATGGAATGCTTTCTACAGGGTTGGAATGCTTTCCACAGGGTTGGAATGCTTACGACAGAGTTGGAATACCTTTGTACAGAGATGGAATGCTTTCTACAGGGTTGGAATGCTTTCGACACAGTTGGAATACCTTTGTACAGAGATGGAATGCTTTCTACAGGGTTGGAATGCTTTCCACAGGGTTGGAATGCTTTCCACAGGGTTGGAATGCTTTCCACAGGGTTGGAATGCTTTCCACAGGGTTGGAATGCTTTCGACAGAGTTGGAATGCTTACGACAGAGTTGGAATACCTTTGTACAGAGATGGAATGCTTTCTACAGAGTTGGAATGCTTTCTACAGAGTTGGAATGCTTTCTACAGAGTTGGAATACCTTTGTACAGAGTTAGAATGTAATGTACAGGGTTGGAATGCTTTCCACAGGGTTGGAATGCTTTCCACAGGGTTGGAATGCTTTCCACAAAGTTGGAATGCTTTCTACAGGGTTGGAATGCTTTCCACAGGGTTGGAATGCTTTCCACAGGGTTGGAATGCTTTCCACAGGGTTGGAATGCTTTCCACAGGGTTGGAATGCTTTCGACAGAGTTGGAATGCTTTCGACAGAGTTGGAATGCTTTCGACAGAGTTGGAATGCTTTCGACAGAGTTGGAATACCTTTGTACAGAGATGGAATGCTTTCTACAGGGTTGGAATGCTTTCCACAGGGTTGGAATGCTTTCCACAGGGTTGGAATGCTTTCGACAGAGTTGGAATGCTTTCGACAGAGTTGGAATGCTTTCGACAGAGTTGGAATGCTTTCGACAGAGTTGGAATACCTTTGTACAGAGATGGAATGCTTTCTACAGTGTTGGAATGCTGACGACAGAGTTGGAATACCTTTGTACAGAGATGGAATGCTTTCTACAGGGTTGGAATGCTTTCTACAGGGTTGGAATGCTTTCTACAGGGTGGGAATGCTTTCTACAGGGTTGGAATGCTTTCGACAGAGTTGGAATACCTTTGTACAGAGTTAGAATACCTTTGTACAGAGTTAGAATGTAATGTACAGGGTTGGAATGCTTTCCACAGGGTTGGAATGCTTTCCACAGGGTTGGAATGCTTTCCACAGGGTTGGAATGCTTTCCATAGGGTTGGAATGCTTTCCACAGGGTTGGAATGCTTTCCACAGGGTTGGAATGCTTTCCACAGGGTTGGAATGCTTTCCACAGGGTTGGAATGCTTTCGACAGAGTTGGAATGCTTTCGACAGAGTTGGAATGCTTTCGACAGAGTTGGAATGCTTTCGACAGAGTTGGAATACCTTTGTACAGAGATGGAATGCTTTCTACAGGGTTGGAATGCTTTCCACAGGGTTGGAATGCTTTCCACAGGGTTGGAATGCTTTCGACAGAGTTGGAATGCTTTCGACAGAGTTGGAATGCTTTCGACAGAGTTGGAATGCTTTCGACAGAGTTGGAATACCTTTGTACAGAGATGGAATGCTTTCTACAGTGTTGGAATGCTGACGACAGAGTTGGAATACCTTTGTACAGAGATGGAATGCTTTCTACAGGGTTGGAATGCTTTCTACAGGGTTGGAATGCTTTCTACAGGGTGGGAATGCTTTCTACAGGGTTGGAATGCTTTCGACAGAGTTGGAATACCTTTGTACAGAGTTAGAATACCTTTGTACAGAGTTAGAATGTAATGTACAGGGTTGGAATGCTTTCCACAGGGTTGGAATGCTTTCCACAGGGTTGGAATGCTTTCCACAGGGTTGGAATGCTTTCCATAGGGTTGGAATGCTTTCCACAGGGTTGGAATGCTTTCGACAGAGTTGGAATGCTTTCGACACAGTTGGAATACCTTTGTACAGAGATGGAATGCTTTCTACAGGGTTGGAATGCTTTCTACAGGGTTGGAATGCTTTCGACAGAGTTGGAATACCTTTGTACAGAGTTAGAATGGGGTTAGGTTGGGGTTAGGTTGGGGTTAGGTTGGGGTTAGGTTGGGGTTAGGTTGGGGTTAGGTTGGGGTTAGGTTGGGGTTAGGTTGGGGTTAGGTTGGGGTTAGGTTGGGGTTAGGTTGGGGTTAGGTTGGGGTTAGGTTGGGGTTAGGTTGGGGTTAGGTTGGGGTTAGGTTGGGGTTAGGTTGGGGTTAGGTTGGGGTTAGGTTGGGGTTAGGTTGGGGTTAGGTTGGGGTTAGGTTGGGGTTAGGTTGGGGTTAGGTTGGGGTTAGGTTGGGGTTAGGTTGGGGTTAGGTTGGGGTTAGGTTGGGGTTAGGTTGGGGTTAGGTTGGGGTTAGGTTGGGGTTAGGTTGGGGTTAGGTTGGGGTTAGGTTGGGGTTAGGTTGGGGTTAGGTTGGGGTTAGGTTGGGGTTAGGTTGGGGTTAGGTTGGGGTTAGGTTGGGGTTAGGTTGGGGTTAGGTTGGGGTTAGGTTGGGGTTAGGTTGGGGTTAGGTTGGGGTTAGGTTGGGGTTAGGTTGGGGTTAGGTTGGGGTTAGGTTGGGGTTAGGTTGGGGTTAGGTTGGGGTTAGGTTGGGGTTAGGTTGGGGTTAGGTTGGGGTTAGGTTGGGGTTAGGTTGGGGTTAGGTTGGGGTTAGGTTGGGGTTAGGTTGGGGTTAGGTTGGGGTTAGGTTGGGGTTAGGTTGGGGTTAGGTTGGGGTTAGGTTGGGGTTAGGTTGGGGTTAGGTTGGGGTTAGGTTGGGGTTAGGTTGGGGTTAGGTTGGGGTTAGGTTGGGGTTAGGTTGGGGTTAGGTTGGGGTTAGGTTGGGGTTAGGTTGGGGTTAGGTTGGGGTTAGGTTGGGGTTAGGTTGGGGTTAGGTTGGGGTTAGGTTGGGGTTAGGTTGGGGTTAGGTTGGGGTTAGGTTGGGGTTAGGTTGGGGTTAGGTTGGGGTTAGGTTGGGGTTAGGTTGGGGTTAGGTTGGGGTTAGGTTGGGGTTAGGTTGGGGTTAGGTTGGGGTTAGGTTGGGGTTAGGTTGGGGTTAGGTTGGGGTTAGGTTGGGGTTAGGTTGGGGTTAGGTTGGGGTTAGGTTGGGGTTAGGTTGGGGTTAGGTTGGGGTTAGGTTGGGGTTAGGTTGGGGTTAGGTTGGGGTTAGGTTGGGGTTAGGTTGGGGTTAGGTTGGGGTTAGGTTGGGGTTAGGTTGGGGTTAGGTTGGGGTTAGGTTGGGGTTAGGTTGGGGTTAGGTTGGGGTTAGGTTGGGGTTAGGTTGGGGTTAGGTTGGGGTTAGGTTGGGGTTAGGTTGGGGTTAGGTTGGGGTTAGGTTGGGGTTAGGTTGGGGTTAGGTTGGGGTTAGGTTGGGGTTAGGTTGGGGTTAGGTTGGGGTTAGGTTGGGGTTAGGTTGGGGTTAGGTTGGGGTTAGGTTGGGGTTAGGTTGGGGTTAGGTTGGGGTTAGGTTGGGGTTAGGTTGGGGTTAGGTTGGGGTTAGGTTGGGGTTAGGTTGGGGTTAGGTTGGGGTTAGGTTGGGGTTAGGTTGGGGTTAGGTTGGGGTTAGGTTGGGGTTAGGTTGGGGTTAGGTTGGGGTTAGGTTGGGGTTAGGTTGGGGTTAGGTTGGGGTTAGGTTGGGGTTAGGTTGGGGTTAGGTTGGGGTTAGGTTGGGGTTAGGTTGGGGTTAGGTTGGGGTTAGGTTGGGGTTAGGTTGGGGTTAGGTTGGGGTTAGGTTGGGGTTAGGTTGGGGTTAGGTTGGGGTTAGGTTGGGGTTAGGTTGGGGTTAGGTTGGGGTTAGGTTGGGGTTAGGTTGGGGTTAGGTTGGGGTTAGGTTGGGGTTAGGTTGGGGTTAGGTTGGGGTTAGGTTGGGGTTAGGTTGGGGTTAGGTTGGGGTTAGGTTGGGGTTAGGTTGGGGTTAGGTTGGGGTTAGGTTGGGGTTAGGTTGGGGTTAGGTTGGGGTTAGGTTGGGGTTAGGTTGGGGTTAGGTTGGGGTTAGGTTGGGGTTAGGTTGGGGTTAGGTTGGGGTTAGGTTGGGGTTAGGTTGGGGTTAGGTTGGGGTTAGGTTGGGGTTAGGTTGGGGTTAGGTTGGGGTTAGGTTGGGGTTAGGTTGGGGTTAGGTTGGGGTTAGGTTGGGGTTAGGTTGGGGTTAGGTTGGGGTTAGGTTGGGGTTAGGTTGGGGTTAGGTTGGGGTTAGGTTGGGGTTAGGTTGGGGTTAGGTTGGGGTTAGGTTGGGGTTAGGTTGGGGTTAGGTTGGGGTTAGGTTGGGGTTAGGTTGGGGTTAGGTTGGGGTTAGGTTGGGGTTAGGTTGGGGTTAGGTTGGGGTTAGGTTGGGGTTAGGTTGGGGTTAGGTTGGGGTTAGGTTGGGGTTAGGTTGGGGTTAGGTTGGGGTTAGGTTGGGGTTAGGTTGGGGTTAGGTTGGGGTTAGGTTGGGGTTAGGTTGGGGTTAGGTTGGGGTTAGGTTGGGGTTAGGTTGGGGTTAGGTTGGGGTTAGGTTGGGGTTAGGTTGGGGTTAGGTTGGGGTTAGGTTGGGGTTAGGTTGGGGTTAGGTTGGGGTTAGGTTGGGGTTAGGTTGGGGTTAGGTTGGGGTTAGGTTGGGGTTAGGTTGGGGTTAGGTTGGGGTTAGGTTGGGGTTAGGTTGGGGTTAGGTTGGGGTTAGGTTGGGGTTAGGTTGGGGTTAGGTTGGGGTTAGGTTGGGGTTAGGTTGGGGTTAGGTTGGGGTTAGGTTGGGGTTAGGTTGGGGTTAGGTTGGGGTTAGGTTGGGGTTAGGTTGGGGTTAGGTTGGGGTTAGGTTGGGGTTAGGTTGGGGTTAGGTTGGGGTTAGGTTGGGGTTAGGTTGGGGTTAGGTTGGGGTTAGGTTGGGGTTAGGTTGGGGTTAGGTTGGGGTTAGGTTGGGGTTAGGTTGGGGTTAGGTTGGGGTTAGGTTGGGGTTAGGTTGGGGTTAGGTTGGGGTTAGGTTGGGGTTAGGTTGGGGTTAGGTTGGGGTTAGGTTGGGGTTAGGTTGGGGTTAGGTTGGGGTTAGGTTGGGGTTAGGTTGGGGTTAGGTTGGGGTTAGGTTGGGGTTAGGTTGGGGTTAGGTTGGGGTTAGGTTGGGGTTAGGTTGGGGTTAGGTTGGGGTTAGGTTGGGGTTAGGTTGGGGTTAGGTTGGGGTTAGGTTGGGGTTAGGTTGGGGTTAGGTTGGGGTTAGGTTGGGGTTAGGTTGGGGTTAGGTTGGGGTTAGGTTGGGGTTAGGTTGGGGTTAGGTTGGGGTTAGGTTGGGGTTAGGTTGGGGTTAGGTTGGGGTTAGGTTGGGGTTAGGTTGGGGTTAGGTTGGGGTTAGGTTGGGGTTAGGTTGGGGTTAGGTTGGGGTTAGGTTGGGGTTAGGTTGGGGTTAGGTTGGGGTTAGGTTGGGGTTAGGTTGGGGTTAGGTTGGGGTTAGGTTGGGGTTAGGTTGGGGTTAGGTTGGGGTTAGGTTGGGGTTAGGTTGGGGTTAGGTTGGGGTTAGGTTGGGGTTAGGTTGGGGTTAGGTTGGGGTTAGGTTGGGGTTAGGTTGGGGTTAGGTTGGGGTTAGGTTGGGGTTAGGTTGGGGTTAGGTTGGGGTTAGGTTGGGGTTAGGTTGGGGTTAGGTTGGGGTTAGGTTGGGGTTAGGTTGGGGTTAGGTTGGGGTTAGGTTGGGGTTAGGTTGGGGTTAGGTTGGGGTTAGGTTGGGGTTAGGTTGGGGTTAGGTTGGGGTTAGGTTGGGGTTAGGTTGGGGTTAGGTTGGGGTTAGGTTGGGGTTAGGTTGGGGTTAGGTTGGGGTTAGGTTGGGGTTAGGTTGGGGTTAGGTTGGGGTTAGGTTGGGGTTAGGTTGGGGTTAGGTTGGGGTTAGGTTGGGGTTAGGTTGGGGTTAGGTTGGGGTTAGGTTGGGGTTAGGTTGGGGTTAGGTTGGGGTTAGGTTGGGGTTAGGTTGGGGTTAGGTTGGGGTTAGGTTGGGGTTAGGTTGGGGTTAGGTTGGGGTTAGGTTGGGGTTAGGTTGGGGTTAGGTTGGGGTTAGGTTGGGGTTAGGTTGGGGTTAGGTTGGGGTTAGGTTGGGGTTAGGTTGGGGTTAGGTTGGGGTTAGGTTGGGGTTAGGTTGGGGTTAGGTTGGGGTTAGGTTGGGGTTAGGTTGGGGTTAGGTTGGGGTTAGGTTGGGGTTAGGTTGGGGTTAGGTTGGGGTTAGGTTGGGGTTAGGTTGGGGTTAGGTTGGGGTTAGGTTGGGGTTAGGTTGGGGTTAGGTTGGGGTTAGGTTGGGGTTAGGTTGGGGTTAGGTTGGGGTTAGGTTGGGGTTAGGTTGGGGTTAGGTTGGGGTTAGGTTGGGGTTAGGTTGGGGTTAGGTTGGGGTTAGGTTGGGGTTAGGTTGGGGTTAGGTTGGGGTTAGGTTGGGGTTAGGTTGGGGTTAGGTTGGGGTTAGGTTGGGGTTAGGTTGGGGTTAGGTTGGGGTTAGGTTGGGGTTAGGTTGGGGTTAGGTTGGGGTTAGGTTGGGGTTAGGTTGGGGTTAGGTTGGGGTTAGGTTGGGGTTAGGTTGGGGTTAGGTTGGGGTTAGGTTGGGGTTAGGTTGGGGTTAGGTTGGGGTTAGGTTGGGGTTAGGTTGGGGTTAGGTTGGGGTTAGGTTGGGGTTAGGTTGGGGTTAGGTTGGGGTTAGGTTGGGGTTAGGTTGGGGTTAGGTTGGGGTTAGGTTGGGGTTAGGTTGGGGTTAGGTTGGGGTTAGGTTGGGGTTAGGTTGGGGTTAGGTTGGGGTTAGGTTGGGGTTAGGTTGGGGTTAGGTTGGGGTTAGGTTGGGGTTAGGTTGGGGTTAGGTTGGGGTTAGGTTGGGGTTAGGTTGGGGTTAGGTTGGGGTTAGGTTGGGGTTAGGTTGGGGTTAGGTTGGGGTTAGGTTGGGGTTAGGTTGGGGTTAGGTTGGGGTTAGGTTGGGGTTAGGTTGGGGTTAGGTTGGGGTTAGGTTGGGGTTAGGTTGGGGTTAGGTTGGGGTTAGGTTGGGGTTAGGTTGGGGTTAGGTTGGGGTTAGGTTGGGGTTAGGTTGGGGTTAGGTTGGGGTTAGGTTGGGGTTAGGTTGGGGTTAGGTTGGGGTTAGGTTGGGGTTAGGTTGGGGTTAGGTTGGGGTTAGGTTGGGGTTAGGTTGGGGTTAGGTTGGGGTTAGGTTGGGGTTAGGTTGGGGTTAGGTTGGGGTTAGGTTGGGGTTAGGTTGGGGTTAGGTTGGGGTTAGGTTGGGGTTAGGTTGGGGTTAGGTTGGGGTTAGGTTGGGGTTAGGTTGGGGTTAGGTTGGGGTTAGGTTGGGGTTAGGTTGGGGTTAGGTTGGGGTTAGGTTGGGGTTAGGTTGGGGTTAGGTTGGGGTTAGGTTGGGGTTAGGTTGGGGTTAGGTTGGGGTTAGGTTGGGGTTAGGTTGGGGTTAGGTTGGGGTTAGGTTGGGGTTAGGTTGGGGTTAGGTTGGGGTTAGGTTGGGGTTAGGTTGGGGTTAGGTTGGGGTTAGGTTGGGGTTAGGTTGGGGTTAGGTTGGGGTTAGGTTGGGGTTAGGTTGGGGTTAGGTTGGGGTTAGGTTGGGGTTAGGTTGGGGTTAGGTTGGGGTTAGGTTGGGGTTAGGTTGGGGTTAGGTTGGGGTTAGGTTGGGGTTAGGTTGGGGTTAGGTTGGGGTTAGGTTGGGGTTAGGTTGGGGTTAGGTTGGGGTTAGGTTGGGGTTAGGTTGGGGTTAGGTTGGGGTTAGGTTGGGGTTAGGTTGGGGTTAGGTTGGGGTTAGGTTGGGGTTAGGTTGGGGTTAGGTTGGGGTTAGGTTGGGGTTAGGTTGGGGTTAGGTTGGGGTTAGGTTGGGGTTAGGTTGGGGTTAGGTTGGGGTTAGGTTGGGGTTAGGTTGGGGTTAGGTTGGGGTTAGGTTGGGGTTAGGTTGGGGTTAGGTTGGGGTTAGGTTGGGGTTAGGTTGGGGTTAGGTTGGGGTTAGGTTGGGGTTAGGTTGGGGTTAGGTTGGGGTTAGGTTGGGGTTAGGTTGGGGTTAGGTTGGGGTTAGGTTGGGGTTAGGTTGGGGTTAGGTTGGGGTTAGGTTGGGGTTAGGTTGGGGTTAGGTTGGGGTTAGGTTGGGGTTAGGTTGGGGTTAGGTTGGGGTTAGGTTGGGGTTAGGTTGGGGTTAGGTTGGGGTTAGGTTGGGGTTAGGTTGGGGTTAGGTTGGGGTTAGGTTGGGGTTAGGTTGGGGTTAGGTTGGGGTTAGGTTGGGGTTAGGTTGGGGTTAGGTTGGGGTTAGGTTGGGGTTAGGTTGGGGTTAGGTTGGGGTTAGGTTGGGGTTAGGTTGGGGTTAGGTTGGGGTTAGGTTGGGGTTAGGTTGGGGTTAGGTTGGGGTTAGGTTGGGGTTAGGTTGGGGTTAGGTTGGGGTTAGGTTGGGGTTAGGTTGGGGTTAGGTTGGGGTTAGGTTGGGGTTAGGTTGGGGTTAGGTTGGGGTTAGGTTGGGGTTAGGTTGGGGTTAGGTTGGGGTTAGGTTGGGGTTAGGTTGGGGTTAGGTTGGGGTTAGGTTGGGGTTAGGTTGGGGTTAGGTTGGGGTTAGGTTGGGGTTAGGTTGGGGTTAGGTTGGGGTTAGGTTGGGGTTAGGTTGGGGTTAGGTTGGGGTTAGGTTGGGGTTAGGTTGGGGTTAGGTTGGGGTTAGGTTGGGGTTAGGTTGGGGTTAGGTTGGGGTTAGGTTGGGGTTAGGTTGGGGTTAGGTTGGGGTTAGGTTGGGGTTAGGTTGGGGTTAGGTTGGGGTTAGGTTGGGGTTAGGTTGGGGTTAGGTTGGGGTTAGGTTGGGGTTAGGTTGGGGTTAGGTTGGGGTTAGGTTGGGGTTAGGTTGGGGTTAGGTTGGGGTTAGGTTGGGGTTAGGTTGGGGTTAGGTTGGGGTTAGGTTGGGGTTAGGTTGGGGTTAGGTTGGGGTTAGGTTGGGGTTAGGTTGGGGTTAGGTTGGGGTTAGGTTGGGGTTAGGTTGGGGTTAGGTTGGGGTTAGGTTGGGGTTAGGTTGGGGTTAGGTTGGGGTTAGGTTGGGGTTAGGTTGGGGTTAGGTTGGGGTTAGGTTGGGGTTAGGTTGGGGTTAGGTTGGGGTTAGGTTGGGGTTAGGTTGGGGTTAGGTTGGGGTTAGGTTGGGGTTAGGTTGGGGTTAGGTTGGGGTTAGGTTGGGGTTAGGTTGGGGTTAGGTTGGGGTTAGGTTGGGGTTAGGTTGGGGTTAGGTTGGGGTTAGGTTGGGGTTAGGTTGGGGTTAGGTTGGGGTTAGGTTGGGGTTAGGTTGGGGTTAGGTTGGGGTTAGGTTGGGGTTAGGTTGGGGTTAGGTTGGGGTTAGGTTGGGGTTAGGTTGGGGTTAGGTTGGGGTTAGGTTGGGGTTAGGTTGGGGTTAGGTTGGGGTTAGGTTGGGGTTAGGTTGGGGTTAGGTTGGGGTTAGGTTGGGGTTAGGTTGGGGTTAGGTTGGGGTTAGGTTGGGGTTAGGTTGGGGTTAGGTTGGGGTTAGGTTGGGGTTAGGTTGGGGTTAGGTTGGGGTTAGGTTGGGGTTAGGTTGGGGTTAGGTTGGGGTTAGGTTGGGGTTAGGTTGGGGTTAGGTTGGGGTTAGGTTGGGGTTAGGTTGGGGTTAGGTTGGGGTTAGGTTGGGGTTAGGTTGGGGTTAGGTTGGGGTTAGGTTGGGGTTAGGTTGGGGTTAGGTTGGGGTTAGGTTGGGGTTAGGTTGGGGTTAGGTTGGGGTTAGGTTGGGGTTAGGTTGGGGTTAGGTTGGGGTTAGGTTGGGGTTAGGTTGGGGTTAGGTTGGGGTTAGGTTGGGGTTAGGTTGGGGTTAGGTTGGGGTTAGGTTGGGGTTAGGTTGGGGTTAGGTTGGGGTTAGGTTGGGGTTAGGTTGGGGTTAGGTTGGGGTTAGGTTGGGGTTAGGTTGGGGTTAGGTTGGGGTTAGGTTGGGGTTAGGTTGGGGTTAGGTTGGGGTTAGGTTGGGGTTAGGTTGGGGTTAGGTTGGGGTTAGGTTGGGGTTAGGTTGGGGTTAGGTTGGGGTTAGGTTGGGGTTAGGTTGGGGTTAGGTTGGGGTTAGGTTGGGGTTAGGTTGGGGTTAGGTTGGGGTTAGGTTGGGGTTAGGTTGGGGTTAGGTTGGGGTTAGGTTGGGGTTAGGTTGGGGTTAGGTTGGGGTTAGGTTGGGGTTAGGTTGGGGTTAGGTTGGGGTTAGGTTGGGGTTAGGTTGGGGTTAGGTTGGGGTTAGGTTGGGGTTAGGTTGGGGTTAGGTTGGGGTTAGGTTGGGGTTAGGTTGGGGTTAGGTTGGGGTTAGGTTGGGGTTAGGTTGGGGTTAGGTTGGGGTTAGGTTGGGGTTAGGTTGGGGTTAGGTTGGGGTTAGGTTGGGGTTAGGTTGGGGTTAGGTTGGGGTTAGGGGGTTAGGTTGGGGTTAGGTTGGGGTTAGGTTGGGGTTAGGTTGGGGTTAGGTTGGGGTTAGGTTGGGGTTAGGTTGGGGTTAGGTTGGGGTTAGGTTGGGGTTAGGTTGGGGTTAGGTTGGGGTTAGGTTGGGGTTAGGTTGGGGTTAGGTTGGGGTTAGGTTGGGGTTAGGTTGGGGTTAGGTTGGGGTTAGGTTGGGGTTAGGTTGGGGTTAGGTTGGGGTTAGGTTGGGGTTAGGTTGGGGTTAGGTTGGGGTTAGGTTGGGGTTAGGTTGGGGTTAGGTTGGGGTTAGGTTGGGGTTAGGTTGGGGTTAGGTTGGGGTTAGGTTGGGGTTAGGTTGGGGTTAGGTTGGGGTTAGGTTGGGGTTAGGTTGGGGTTAGGTTGGGGTTAGGTTGGGGTTAGGTTGGGGTTAGGTTGGGGTTAGGTTGGGGTTAGGTTGGGGTTAGGTTGGGGTTAGGTTGGGGTTAGGTTGGGGTTAGGTTGGGGTTAGGTTGGGGTTAGGTTGGGGTTAGGTTGGGGTTAGGTTGGGGTTAGGTTGGGGTTAGGTTGGGGTTAGGTTGGGGTTAGGTTGGGGTTAGGTTGGGGTTAGGTTGGGGTTAGGTTGGGGTTAGGTTGGGGTTAGGTTGGGGTTAGGTTGGGGTTAGGTTGGGGTTAGGTTGGGGTTAGGTTGGGGTTAGGTTGGGGTTAGGTTGGGGTTAGGTTGGGGTTAGGTTGGGGTTAGGTTGGGGTTAGGTTGGGGTTAGGTTGGGGTTAGGTTGGGGTTAGGTTGGGGTTAGGTTGGGGTTAGGTTGGGGTTAGGTTGGGGTTAGGTTGGGGTTAGGTTGGGGTTAGGTTGGGGTTAGGTTGGGGTTAGGTTGGGGTTAGGTTGGGGTTAGGTTGGGGTTAGGTTGGGGTTAGGTTGGGGTTAGGTTGGGGTTAGGTTGGGGTTAGGTTGGGGTTAGGTTGGGGTTAGGTTGGGGTTAGGTTGGGGTTAGGTTGGGGTTAGGTTGGGGTTAGGTTGGGGTTAGGTTGGGGTTAGGTTGGGGTTAGGTTGGGGTTAGGTTGGGGTTAGGTTGGGGTTAGGTTGGGGTTAGGTTGGGGTTAGGTTGGGGTTAGGTTGGGGTTAGGTTGGGGTTAGGTTGGGGTTAGGTTGGGGTTAGGTTGGGGTTAGGTTGGGGTTAGGTTGGGGTTAGGTTGGGGTTAGGTTGGGGTTAGGTTGGGGTTAGGTTGGGGTTAGGTTGGGGTTAGGTTGGGGTTAGGTTGGGGTTAGGTTGGGGTTAGGTTGGGGTTAGGTTGGGGTTAGGTTGGGGTTAGGTTGGGGTTAGGTTGGGGTTAGGTTGGGGTTAGGTTGGGGTTAGGTTGGGGTTAGGTTGGGGTTAGGTTGGGGTTAGGTTGGGGTTAGGTTGGGGTTAGGTTGGGGTTAGGTTGGGGTTAGGTTGGGGTTAGGTTGGGGTTAGGTTGGGGTTAGGTTGGGGTTAGGTTGGGGTTAGGTTGGGGTTAGGTTGGGGTTAGGTTGGGGTTAGGTTGGGGTTAGGTTGGGGTTAGGTTGGGGTTAGGTTGGGGTTAGGTTGGGGTTAGGTTGGGGTTAGGTTGGGGTTAGGTTGGGGTTAGGTTGGGGTTAGGTTGGGGTTAGGTTGGGGTTAGGTTGGGGTTAGGTTGGGGTTAGGTTGGGGTTAGGTTGGGGTTAGGTTGGGGTTAGGTTGGGGTTAGGTTGGGGTTAGGTTGGGGTTAGGTTGGGGTTAGGTTGGGGTTAGGTTGGGGTTAGGTTGGGGTTAGGTTGGGGTTAGGTTGGGGTTAGGTTGGGGTTAGGTTGGGGTTAGGTTGGGGTTAGGTTGGGGTTAGGTTGGGGTTAGGTTGGGGTTAGGTTGGGGTTAGGTTGGGGTTAGGTTGGGGTTAGGTTGGGGTTAGGTTGGGGTTAGGTTGGGGTTAGGTTGGGGTTAGGTTGGGGTTAGGTTGGGGTTAGGTTGGGGTTAGGTTGGGGTTAGGTTGGGGTTAGGTTGGGGTTAGGTTGGGGTTAGGTTGGGGTTAGGTTGGGGTTAGGTTGGGGTTAGGTTGGGGTTAGGTTGGGGTTAGGTTGGGGTTAGGTTGGGGTTAGGTTGGGGTTAGGTTGGGGTTAGGTTGGGGTTAGGTTGGGGTTAGGTTGGGGTTAGGTTGGGGTTAGGTTGGGGTTAGGTTGGGGTTAGGTTGGGGTTAGGTTGGGGTTAGGTTGGGGTTAGGTTGGGGTTAGGTTGGGGTTAGGTTGGGGTTAGGTTGGGGTTAGGTTGGGGTTAGGTTGGGGTTAGGTTGGGGTTAGGTTGGGGTTAGGTTGGGGTTAGGTTGGGGTTAGGTTGGGGTTAGGTTGGGGTTAGGTTGGGGTTAGGTTGGGGTTAGGTTGGGGTTAGGTTGGGGTTAGGTTGGGGTTAGGTTGGGGTTAGGTTGGGGTTAGGTTGGGGTTAGGTTGGGGTTAGGTTGGGGTTAGGTTGGGGTTAGGTTGGGGTTAGGTTGGGGTTAGGTTGGGGTTAGGTTGGGGTTAGGTTGGGGTTAGGTTGGGGTTAGGTTGGGGTTAGGTTGGGGTTAGGTTGGGGTTAGGTTGGGGTTAGGTTGGGGTTAGGTTGGGGTTAGGTTGGGGTTAGGTTGGGGTTAGGTTGGGGTTAGGTTGGGGTTAGGTTGGGGTTAGGTTGGGGTTAGGTTGGGGTTAGGTTGGGGTTAGGTTGGGGTTAGGTTGGGGTTAGGTTGGGGTTAGGTTGGGGTTAGGTTGGGGTTAGGTTGGGGTTAGGTTGGGGTTAGGTTGGGGTTAGGTTGGGGTTAGGTTGGGGTTAGGTTGGGGTTAGGTTGGGGTTAGGTTGGGGTTAGGTTGGGGTTAGGTTGGGGTTAGGTTGGGGTTAGGTTGGGGTTAGGTTGGGGTTAGGTTGGGGTTAGGTTGGGGTTAGGTTGGGGTTAGGTTGGGGTTAGGTTGGGGTTAGGTTGGGGTTAGGTTGGGGTTAGGTTGGGGTTAGGTTGGGGTTAGGTTGGGGTTAGGTTGGGGTTAGGTTGGGGTTAGGTTGGGGTTAGGTTGGGGTTAGGTTGGGGTTAGGTTGGGGTTAGGTTGGGGTTAGGTTGGGGTTAGGTTGGGGTTAGGTTGGGGTTAGGTTGGGGTTAGGTTGGGGTTAGGTTGGGGTTAGGTTGGGGTTAGGTTGGGGTTAGGTTGGGGTTAGGTTGGGGTTAGGTTGGGGTTAGGTTGGGGTTAGGTTGGGGTTAGGTTGGGGTTAGGTTGGGGTTAGGTTGGGGTTAGGTTGGGGTTAGGTTGGGGTTAGGTTGGGGTTAGGTTGGGGTTAGGTTGGGGTTAGGTTGGGGTTAGGTTGGGGTTAGGTTGGGGTTAGGTTGGGGTTAGGTTGGGGTTAGGTTGGGGTTAGGTTGGGGTTAGGTTGGGGTTAGGTTGGGGTTAGGTTGGGGTTAGGTTGGGGTTAGGTTGGGGTTAGGTTGGGGTTAGGTTGGGGTTAGGTTGGGGTTAGGTTGGGGTTAGGTTGGGGTTAGGTTGGGGTTAGGTTGGGGTTAGGTTGGGGTTAGGTTGGGGTTAGGTTGGGGTTAGGTTGGGGTTAGGTTGGGGTTAGGTTGGGGTTAGGTTGGGGTTAGGTTGGGGTTAGGTTGGGGTTAGGTTGGGGTTAGGTTGGGGTTAGGTTGGGGTTAGGTTGGGGTTAGGTTGGGGTTAGGTTGGGGTTAGGTTGGGGTTAGGTTGGGGTTAGGTTGGGGTTAGGTTGGGGTTAGGTTGGGGTTAGGTTGGGGTTAGGTTGGGGTTAGGTTGGGGTTAGGTTGGGGTTAGGTTGGGGTTAGGTTGGGGTTAGGTTGGGGTTAGGTTGGGGTTAGGTTGGGGTTAGGTTGGGGTTAGGTTGGGGTTAGGTTGGGGTTAGGTTGGGGTTAGGTTGGGGTTAGGTTGGGGTTAGGTTGGGGTTAGGTTGGGGTTAGGTTGGGGTTAGGTTGGGGTTAGGTTGGGGTTAGGTTGGGGTTAGGTTGGGGTTAGGTTGGGGTTAGGTTGGGGTTAGGTTGGGGTTAGGTTGGGGTTAGGTTGGGGTTAGGTTGGGGTTAGGTTGGGGTTAGGTTGGGGTTAGGTTGGGGTTAGGTTGGGGTTAGGTTGGGGTTAGGTTGGGGTTAGGTTGGGGTTAGGTTGGGGTTAGGTTGGGGTTAGGTTGGGGTTAGGTTGGGGTTAGGTTGGGGTTAGGTTGGGGTTAGGTTGGGGTTAGGTTGGGGTTAGGTTGGGGTTAGGTTGGGGTTAGGTTGGGGTTAGGTTGGGGTTAGGTTGGGGTTAGGTTGGGGTTAGGTTGGGGTTAGGTTGGGGTTAGGTTGGGGTTAGGTTGGGGTTCGGTTGGGGTTAGGTTGGGGTTAGGTTGGGGTTAGGTTGGGGTTAGGTTGGGGTTAGGTTGGGGTTAGGT